>NW_024058145.1:0-66104 GCF_016432855.1 Salvelinus namaycush
ACATTTAAAACCGCTAAACTGCCAGTTTAATAAACCAACATTTAAAACCGCTAAACTGCCAGTTTAATAAACCAACATTTAAACCGCTAAACTGCCAGTTTAATAAACCAACATTTAAAACAGCTAAACTCCCTTAAATCAGGGTTTCAGCTGTTTATCAGATTGCACATAATACACTCACTGAAACACTGATATGAACAGATTGAGGACTGGTTTCCTGAACACAGATTAAGCCTAGTCCTACATCTCTTTCGATGGAGACGCTCCATTGAGCTTGATGTTTTGGTCCAGGACTATGCTTGATTTGTGTCTGAGAAACCACCCCTAAAAGACACCAACTCCAGATAACATTCGACGGGTCGCAATCAACCGGTCGATCTCCAAACATATCTGTAAAAAAAAAAAAAAGAAGCCTCGAGTTCCTATTTATTTCCCTTCGTTTAGCGCTGTTGACGGTAGGTGCACTTGATTCAACAGCCCTCGTGCCGGGAAGGCGAAGCCTGGAGCGCACAGCAAAGCTGATAACCTTAAATGATGCCGGAGGCAGAAATAATGCCGTGTGACTTGAGTTTACACCATCAGCTGGATCTGTGTCCCCTTTCCTCAGCGGAGGGACGGTGAGTCAGGTGAGAGGCTGCCTCACCGCTGCTCCCTCCCTCAGACTGAGCATCAGACGCAGCCCATCAGTCCAGTAACTCAGCTGGGCCTTACCAGTAATACAACAAATTACCACTGTGATCAAATACCAATTACAAATATATATCATTTCTAAATGGTCTGAGAAGAGCAGCATTGGCATGGCACTTCATGCATAGCCAATATGCTGTGATAATGTATTGGGTCTATAGCCTACTGAGCATAGCCAATATGCAGTGATAATGTATTGGGCCTATAGCCTACTGAGTATAGCCAATATGCAGTGATAATGTATTGGGCCTATAGCCAATATGCAGTGATAATATATTGGGCCTATAGCCTACTGAGTATAGCCAATATGCAGTGATAATGTATTGGGCCTATAGCCAATATGCAGTGATAATGTATTGGGTCTATAGCCTACTGAGCATAGCCAATATGCAGTGATAATGTATTGGGCCTATAGCCTACTGAGTATAGCCAATATGCAGTGATAATGTATTGGGCCTATAGCCAATATGCAGTGATAATGTATTGGGCCTATAGCCTACTGAGTATAGCCAATATGCAGTGATAATGTATTGGGCCTATAGCCTACTGAGCATAGCCAATATGCAGTGATAATGTATTGGGTCTATAGCCTACTGAGCATAGCCAATATGCAGTGATAATGTATTGGGCCTATAGCCTACTGAGCATAGCCAATATACAGTGATAATGTATTAGGCCTATAGCCAATATGCAGTGATAATGTATTAGGCCTATAGCCAATATACAGTGATAATGTATTAGGCCTATAGCCAATATGCAGTGATAATGTATTAGGCCTATAGCCAATATACAGTGATAATGTATTAGGCCTATAGCCAATATGCAGTGATAATGTATTAGGCCTATAGCCAATATGCAGTGATAATGTATTAGGCCTATAGCCAATATGCAGTGATAATGTATTAGGCCTATAGCCAATATACAGTGATAATGTATTAGGCCTATAGCCAATATGCTGTGATAATGTATTAGGCCTATAGCCAATATACAGTGATAATGTATTAGGCCTATAGCCAATATGCAGTGATAATGTATTGGGCGTATAGCCTACTGAGCATAGCCAATATGCAGTGATAATGTATTAGGACTATAGCCTACTGAGCATAGCCAATATGCAGTGATAATGTATTGGGCCTATAGCCTACTGAGCATAGCCAATATGCAGTGATAATGTATTGGGCCTATAGCCTACTGAGCATAGCCAATATGCAGTGATAATGTATTGGGCCTATAGCCTACTGAGCATAGCCAATATGCTGTGATAATGTATTGGGTCTATAGCCTACTGAGCATAGCCAATATGCAGTGATAATGTATTGGGCCTATAGCCTACTGAGCATAGCCAATATGCTGTGATAATGTATTAGGCCTATAGCCAATATGCAGTGATAATGTATTAGGTCTACAGCCTACTGAGCATAGCCAATATGCAGTGATAATGTATTAGGCCTATAGCCAATATGCAGTGATAATGTATTAGGCCTATAGCCAATATGCAGTGATAATGTATTAGGCCTATAGCCAATATGCAGTGATAATGTATTAGGCCTATAGCCAATATGCAGTGATAATGTATTAGGCCTATAGCCAATATGCAGTGATAATGTATTAGGCCTATAGCCAATATGCAGTGATAATGTATTAGGCCTATAGCCAATATGCAGTGATAATGTATTAGGCCTATAGCCAATATGCAGTGATAATGTATTGGTCCTAAAGCCTACCGCACAAAACTCACTGCAGAACTGTTTTTAAATAGGTTTACGTTGATTTAAAAAAACATCTGAGCAGTAGATCTTGCATTTTTACTCAGAAAGTGATCTTAAATCAGAAATCACTGCTGACCACTGCAGTAGACAATGTGCGAATAATAATATGTAAGAAAAAAAACATATTTTACCATCAATAGATAGACAAACAATACAATAGGCCCTGCCATAGACTAGTGTCCTGTCCAGGGGTTGTCAAGCTGCCTCACTACAGAAACAGGAGATGGACTAGTGTCCTGGTACATCAAGCTGTCTCACTACAGAAACAGGAGATGGACTAGTGTCCTGTCCAGGAGGTGTCCTGGTACATCAAGCTGCCTCACTACAGAAACAGAGGATAGACTAGTGTCCTGTCCAGGGGGTGTCAAGCTGCCTCACTACAGAAACAGGAGATAGACTAGTGTCCTGTACATCAAGCTGTCTCACTACAGAAACAGGATATAGACTAGTGTCCTGTCCAGGGGGTGTCCTGTACATCAAGCTGTCTCACTACAGAAACAGGAGATGGACTAGTGTCCTGTCCAGGGGGTGTCCTGTACATCAAGCTGCCTCACTACAGTAACAGGATATAGACTAGTGTCCTGTACATCAAGCTGTCTCACTACAGTAACAGGATATAGACTAGTGTCCTGTACATCAAGCTGCCTCACTACAGTAACAGGATATAGACTAGTGTCCTGTACATCAAGCTGCCTCACTACAGTAACAGGAGATAGACTAGTGTCCTGTACATCAAGCTGCCTCACTACAGTAACAGGATATAGACTAGTGTCCTGTACATCAAGCTGTCTCACTACAGTAACAGGATATAGACTAGTGTCCTGTCCAGGGGGTGTCCTGGTACATCAAGCTGCCTCACTACAGAAACAGGAGATAGACTAGTGTCCTGTCCAGGGGGTGTCCTGTACATCAAGCTGTCTCACTACAGAAACAGGAGATAGACTAGTGTCCTGTCCAGGGGGTGTACTGGTACATCAAGCTGCCTCACTACAGAAACAGGAGATAGACTAGTGTCCTGTCCAGGGGGTGTCCTGTACATCAAGCTGTCTCACTACAGTAACAGGAGATAGACTAGTGTCCTGTCCAGGGGGTGTACTGGTACATCAAGCTGCCTCACTATAAAGTGCTAGAGAAACACAGACAGGGGCATTCCTGAGATGCCTCTTCAGAAAGGACAATATTAATCACTGATGCATTTTGGTAATGTCATAGTCTTGGGTAAATTAATACATTTTCTAATAAGTTCAATACGTTTATCAAATCAAAGTTTGTCACGTGCGCCGAATACAACAGTGAAATGCTGACTTACAGGCTCTAACCAACAGTGCAAAAAAGGTATTAGATGAACAATAGGTAGGTAAAGAAATAAAACAGTAAAAAGACAGTGAAAAATAACAGTAGAGAGGCTACATACAGTAGAGGGGCTACGTACAGTAGAGAGGCTACATACAGTAGAGGGGCTATATACAGTAGAGAGGCTACATACAGTAGAGAGGCTATAACAGTAGAGAGGCTATAACAGTAGAGAGGCTACATACAGTAGAGAGGCTACATACAGTAGAGAGGCTACATACAGTAGAGAGGCTACATACAGTAGAGAGGCTACATACAGTAGAGGGGCTATATACAGTAGAGAGGCTACATACAGTAGAGAGGCTACATACAGTAGAGAGGCTATATACAGTAGAGAGGCTATAACAGTAGAGAGGCTACATACAGTAGCGAGGCTACATACAGTAGAGAGGCTACATACAGTAGAGAGGCTATAACAGTAGAGAGGCAACATTCAGTAGAGAGGCTACATACAGTAGCGAGGCTACATACAGTAGAGAGGCTACATACAGTAGAGAGGCTACATACAGTAGCGAGGCTACATACAGTAGCGAGGCTACATACAGTAGCGAGGCTACATACAGTAGAGAGGCTACATACAGTAGAGAGGCTACATACAGTAGAGAGGCTACATACAGTAGAGAGGCTATATACAGTAGAGAGGCTATAACAGTAGAGAGGCTATAACAGTAGAGAGGCTACATACAGTAGAGAGGCTATATACAGTAGAGAGGCTATAACAGTAGAGAGGCTATATACAGTAGAGAGGCTACATACAGTAGAGAGGCTACATACAGTAGAGAGGCTATATACAGTAGAGAGGCTACATACAGTAGAGAGGCTACATACAGTAGAGAGGCTATAACAGTAGAGAGGCTACATACAGTAGAGAGGCTACATACAGTAGAGAGGCTACATACAGTAGAGAGGCTACATACAGTAGAGAGGCTACATACAGTAGAGAGGCTACATACAGTAGAGAGGCTATATACAGTAGAGAGGCTACATACAGTAGAGAGGCTACATACAGTAGAGAGGCTACATACAGTAGAGAGGCTACATACAGTAGCGAGGCTACATACAGTAGCGAGGCTACATACAGTAGCGAGGCTACATACAGTAGCGAGGCTATATACAGTAGAGAGGCTATAACAGTAGAGAGGCTACATACAGTAGAGAGGCTATATACAGTAGAGAGGCTATATACAGTAGAGAGGCTATAACAGTAGAGAGGCTATATACAGTAGTGAGGCTATATACAGTAGTGAGGCTATATACAGTAGAGAGGCTACATACAGTAGAGAGGCTACATACAGTAGAGAGGCTATATACAGTAGTGAGGCTATATACAGTAGAGAGGCTACATACAGTAGAGAGGCTACATACAGTAGAGAGGCTATAACAGTAGAGAGGCTACATACAGTAGAGAGGCTACATACAGTAGAGAGGCTACATACAGTAGAGAGGCTACATACAGTAGAGAGGCTATATACAGTAGAGAGGCTACATACAGTAGAGAGGCTACATACAGTAGAAAGGCTATAACAGTAGAGAGGCTACATACAGTAGAGAGGCTACATACAGTAGCGAGGCTACATACAGTAGCGAGGCTACATACAGTAGCGAGGCTACATACAGTAGAGAGGCTATATACAGTAGCGAGGCTACATACAGGAGAGGCTATAACAGTAGAGAGGCTATATACAGTAGAGAGGCTATATACAGTAGAGAGGCTATATACAGTAGAGAGGCTATATACAGTAGAGAGGCTATATACAGTAGCGAGGCTATAACAGTAGAGAGGCTATATACAGTAGAGAGGCTACATACAGTAGAGAGGCTATATACAGTAGAGAGGCTATATACAGTAGAGAGGCTATATAAAGTAGAGAGGCTATAACAGTAGAGAGGCTACGTACAGTAGAGAGGCTACGTACAGTAGAGAGGCTACGTACAGTAGAGAGGCTACATACAGTAGCGAGGCTACATACAGTAGAGAGGCTACATACAGTAGAGAGGCTACATACAGTAGAGAGGCTACATACAGTAGAGAGGCTATATACAGTAGAGAGGCTATATACAGTAGAGAGGCTATATACAGTAGAGAGGCTATATACAGTAGAGAGGCTATATACAGTAGAGAGGCTATATACAGTAGAGAGGCTATATACAGTAGAGAGGCTATATACAGTAGAGAGAGGCTATATACAGTAGAGAGAGGCTATATACAGTAGAGAGGGGCTATATACAGTAGAGAGGGGCTATATACAGTAGAGAGGGGCTATATACAGTAGAGATTCTATATACAGTAGAGAGGCTATATACAGTAGAGAGGCTACATACAGTAGAGAGGCTACATACAGTAGAGAGGCTATATACAGTAGAGAGGCTATATACAGTAGTGAGGCTATATACAGTAGAGAGGCTATATACAGTAGAGAGGCTATATACAGTAGAGAGGCTATATACAGTAGAGAGGCTATATACAGTAGAGAGGCTATATACAGTAGAGAGGGGCTATATACAGTAGAGATTCTATATACAGTAGAGAGGCTACATACAGTAGCGAGGCTACATACAGTAGCGAGGCTACATACAGTAGCGAGGCTACATACAGTAGAGAGGGGCTATATACAGTAGAGAGGCTGTATACAGTAGAGGCTATATACAGTAGAGAGGCTATATACAGTAGAGGCTATATACAGTAGAGAGGCTATATACAGTAGAGAGGCTATATACAGTAGAGAGGCTATATACAGTAGAGAGGCTATATAAAGTAGAGAGGCTATAACAGTAGAGAGGCTACGTACAGTAGAGAGGCTACGTACAGTAGAGAGGCTACGTACAGTAGAGAGGCTACGTACAGTAGAGAGGCTATATACAGTAGCGAGGCTACATACAGTAGAGAGGCTACATACAGTAGAGAGGCTACATACAGTAGAGAGGCTATATACAGTAGAGAGGCTATATACAGTAGAGAGGCTATATACAGTAGTGAGGCTATAACAGTAGTGAGGCTATATACAGTAGAGAGGCTATATACAGTAGAGAGGCTATATACAGTAGAGAGGGGCTATATACAGTAGAGAGGGGCTATATACAGTAGAGAGGGGCTATATACAGTAGAGAGGGGCTATATACAGTAGAGAGGGGCTATATACAGTAGAGAGGGGCTATATACAGTAGAGAGGGGCTATATACAGTAGAGAGGCTATATACAGTAGAGAGGCTACATACAGTAGAGAGGCTATATACAGTAGAGAGGCTATATACAGTAGTGAGGCTATAACAGTAGTGAGGCTATATACAGTAGAGAGGCTATATACAGTAGAGAGGCTATATACAGTAGAGAGGCTATATACAGTAGAGAGGCTATATACAGTAGAGAGGGGCTATATACAGTAGAGATTCTATATACAGTAGAGAGGCTACATACAGTAGAGAGGCTACATACAGTAGCGAGGCTACATACAGTAGCGAGGCTACATACAGTAGCGAGGCTACATACAGTAGAGAGGGGCTATATACAGTAGAGAGGCTGTATACAGTAGAGAGGCTATATACAGTAGAGGCTATATACAGTAGAGAGGCTATATACAGTAGAGAGGCTATATACAGTAGAGAGGCTATATACAGTAGAGAGGCTATGTACAGTAGAGAGGCTATATACAGTAGAGAGGCTATATACAGTAGAGAGGCTATATACAGTAGAGAGGCTATGTACAGTAGAGAGGCTATATACAGTAGCGAGGCTATATACAGTAGCGAGGCTATATACAGTAGCGAGGTTATATACAGTAGCGAGGTTATATACAGTAGTGAGGTTATATACAGTAGAGAGGTTATATACAGTAGAGAGGCTATATACAGTAGAGAGGCTATATACAGTAGAGAGGGGCTATATACAGTAGAGAGGGGCTATATACAGTAGAGAGGCTACATACAGTAGAGAGGCTACATACAGTAGAGAGGCTACATACAGTAGAGAGGCTACATACAGTAGAGAGGCTATATACAGTAGAGAGGGGCTATATACAGTAGAGAGGGGCTATATACAGTAGAGAGGGGCTATATACAGTAGAGAGGGGCTATATACAGTAGAGAGGGGCTATATACAGTAGAGAGGGGCTATATACAGTAGAGAGGCTATATACAGTAGAGAGGCTATATACAGTAGAGAGGCTATATACAGTAGAGAGGCTATATACAGTAGAGAGGCTACATACAGTAGAGAGGCTATATACAGTAGAGAGGCTACATACAGTAGAGAGGCTACATACAGTAGAGGGGCTATATACAGTAGAGGGGCTATATACAGTAGAGGGGCTACATACAGTAGAGAGGCTATATACAGTAGAGAGGCTACATACAGTAGAGAGGCTATATACAGTAGAGAGGCTATATACAGTAGAGAGGCTACATACAGTAGAGAGGCTACATACAGTAGAGAGGCTACATACAGTAGAGGGGCTATATACAGTAGAGGGGCTACATACAGTAGAGAGGCTATATACAGTAGAGAGGCTACATACAGTAGAGAGGCTATATACAGTAGAGAGGCTATATACAGTAGAGGCTATATACAGTAGAGAGGCTATATACAGTAGAGAGGCTACATACAGTAGAGAGGCTATATACAGTAGAGAGGCTATATACAGTAGAGAGGCTACATACAGTAGAGAGGCTACATACAGTAGAGAGGCTATATACAGTAGAGAGGCTATATACAGTAGAGAGGTTATATACAGTAGAGAGGCTATATACAGTAGTGAGGCTACATACAGTAGAGAGGCTATATACAGTAGCGAGGCTATATACAGTAGAGAGGCTATATACAGTAGAGAGGCTATATACAGTAGAGAGGCTATATACAGTAGAGAGGCTATATACAGTAGAGAGGCCTTGGTCCACAGTAGTGCATAATTTAGGGAATAGGGTGCCTGCCCTTAGGGACGCAGTTATCCTTACCTTGATGGTGTTCTTGATCTCCTCTAGCCGAGAAGTCAGGAAGGAGTTGACCCTCTCTAGTTCCAGCTGGGGCCACTCCAGCAGCCGACTAGCCTCCGGGCCTTCACCGTCCTCCCCGTCCACATCCTCCTCCTCCTCCTCCTCCTCCTCCTCCTGGCTGAAGTGGTCTGGGTCCTCACTGGGCTCTGGAGGGGTTGAAGGGGGGTCGCTACCAGCTCCCTCACAATCACCACTACCTGCCTGGCTCTGCTTCTCCTGAGGTGGGGAGAGACAGACGGTCAGACAGACGGACACGGTCAGACGGACAAACACGGTCAGACAGACGGACTTACGGTTCGACAGTCAGACAGACGGTTAGACGGTCAGACAGACAGACGGTCAGACAGACAGACGGTCAGACAGACAGACAGACGGTCAGACAGACAGACGGTCAGACAGACAGACAGATGAGTACTGAGACAGACAGAATACATCTAATTACAACTATGAAAATGTGTTTACTTCCCATTATAAATTAATTATTAGCATATAAACACAGAGCATCCTGTCCAGGGGGTGTACTGGTACTTCAAGCTGTCTCACTACAGAAACAGGAGATAGACTAGTGTCCCTTAAATCAATTCACATTTTTAAATGTAACCTTTATTTAACTAGGCAAGTCAGTTCTTATTTACATAAACCCGGACGACGCTGGGCCAATTGTGCGCCGCCCTATCGGAATCCCAATCACAGCCGGTTGTGATAGAGCCTGGATTCGAACCAGGGTGTCTGTAGGTGACGCCTCTAGCACTGAAATGCAGTGCCTTAGACCGCTGCTCCACTCGGGAGACCAAGCTGCCTCACGTAACAGAAACAGGCGATTACTACAAATATTACGTACTTACACAAATATACATGTAGACGCCCCAAACAAACACCAAACACTTTAAGATGTATTAACTGATCTGTATTGATGAGTATTCCCACCATGTAATTTGACATCACCTTCTTCTTCTGTTTATGACGTGCCCGCTTGGCAGCCTTAGCGCTGTTGGCTGGTTTGTGCTCTGAGGAGTTGATGAAGTCCAACAGCTCGTCCACGTCTCGGTGGTCGATGGAGGTGGACACGGACGGGTCAGAGTCCCGTCTCTGGGGAAGACACTCCTCCTTACGACGCGTCAGACGGGACCGGAGCTTCTCACGGATCTCTGTGTAGTTACGGCTGGTCGGAGCGGCCGGGGGCTGGAGGGAGGAGAGGACATGATCAGAGGAGACTTCAATAGCATGTGTTTCATTTCAATACCTATCTGTCTTCCTTTGCTCTTGTTCACTCCCCTTTAGACATCTGTGAAGGCTGGATATGGTGACAGTAACATGGCAGAAACTAGTTGGAGCGTACACCTATCCAGCCATCTCAGAATTAGTGGAAGGATGGCAGAAGGGAGGGGAGCATCTTTGTGGATTGAAACCCGAGCCACAATCTTTGTTGTAGTATGTTTATTGGCTAGAGAGAGACCAAGATGAAAAGGTAGGAGAGAGAGTGCTGAAAGAGCAGTGGGTGGGACTCCAACCCATGCTGGCAGCAGTACATCGTACGTGTGAGCCACAGGCAGCGGTTTAAGACTGTTAGACCACCCCAGGCCACCGGATTTCACATTTAACAACCAATGGGTTTACGTTTGGCCCCAACATGAACACAATGTTTGCCAAGTGAAAAGCCAAGTGCTCCATAAATCCATTACTAAAGAGACGGACCGCTCTGTGTCCAAAGAACTTGGCAGAAGCAGCAGTCAAAAATTACTTTTGTCACTCGCTGTTTATATCGTTCCTGCTTTTAATGCTAATTCAATAAATGACTAAGTGTGCCATACTATACATTAGGGCTGAGAATTGCCAGGGACCTCACGATTCTATATGTATTGCGATTCGAGACTGTGATTTCATTGCGATTCGAGACTGATTTCATTGCGATTCGAGACTGATTTCATTGCGATTCGAGACTGATTTCATTGCGATTCGAGACTGTGATTTCATTGCGATTCGAGACTGTGATTTCATTGCGATTCGAGACTGATTTCATTGCGATTCGAGACTGTGATTTCATTGCGATTCGAGACTGATTTCATTGCGATTCGAGACTGTGATTTCATTGCGATTCGAGACTGTGATTTCATTGCGATTCGAGACTGATTTCATTGCGATTCGAGACTGTGATTTCATTGCGATTCGAGACTGTGATTTCATTGCGATTCGAGACTGTGATTTCATTGCGATTCGATGTTCCAAACATAGTACTCGCCACATGTGAGGCTGTCTACGAGTACCCGTCGGATGTTGCACAGAACAAAAATACAGTGACAATGTAGCAAATAACTCACACAAAACAAACAGAAGAAAACGTAATTCTACAGACCAACTGCGTAGCTACATTTAGCCTCTGCATTATTATCATTATTATTATCATTAAGTAGTAGGGGGAAAAAGCAATAATATTTTTTGTGGAAATTGTAATATTGGTTGTTTTGGATACTTTAAAACCATTTTCATTATTGTAATTAGCTAGCATGCTCAATGTGAAAACGCTAGCTCAAAACTTCCCTGAGAGAGAGTCGCAGCCGATTTGGCCCACTCAAGATAACATGCTACAAATCAACGAAGTTTGGCTGGTATAGACACAGAATAATTAGCTAGCTAGTAATGTAGTGAGATAAAGTTGTCATTCCCAATCAACTCTTTTTATTTTCACAACGGAGCCAACGTTCATAAAAAGGGTCACACTTTCTTCTGATGTTGATTGATCAGTGTGCAGGCCCATTGATCAGTGTGCAGGCCCATTGATCAGTGTGCAGGCCCATTGATCAGTGTGTAGGCCCATTGATCAGTGTGTAGGCCCATTGAGCTGTGGGTAGGCCTATTGATCAGTGGGTAGGCCTATTGATCAGTGCATTGATCAGTGTGTAGGCCCATTGATCAGTGTTGTAGGCCCATTGATCAGTGTGTAGGCCTATTGATCAGTGTGTAGGCCCATTGATCAGTGTGCAGGCCCATTGATCAGTGTGCAGGCCCATTGATCAGTGTTGTAGGCCCATTGATCAGTGTGTAGGCCTATTGATCAGTGTGTAGGCCCATTGATCAGTGTTGTAGGCCCATTGATCAGTGTTGTAGGCCCATTGATCAGTGTTGTAGGCCCATTGATCAGTGTTGTAGGCCCATTGATCAGTGTGCAGGCCCATTGATCAGTGTGCAGGCCCATTGATCAGTGTGTAGGCCCATTGATCAGTGTGCAGGCCCATTGATCAGTGTGTAGGCCCATTGATCAGTGTGTAGGCCTATCAGCTGTGGGTAGGCCTATTGATCAGTGGGTAGGCCTATTGATCAGTGCATTGATCAGTGTGCAGGCCCATTGATCAGTGTGTAGGCCCATTGATCAGTGTGCAGGCCCATTGATCAGTGTGTAGGCCCATTGATCAGTGTGTAGGCCCATTGATCAGTGTGCAGGCCCCTTGATCAGTGTGTAGGCCCCTTGATCAGTGTGCAGGCCCATTGATCAGTGTGTAGGCCCATTGATCAGTGTGTAGGCCCATTGATCAGTGTGCAGGCCCATTGATCAGTGTGTAGGCCCATTGATCAGTGTGTAGGCCCATTGATCAGTGTGCAGGCCCATTGATCAGTGTGTAGGCCCATTGATCAGTGTTGCAGGCCCATTGATCAGTGTTGCAGGCCCATTGATCAGTGTTGCAGGCCCATTGATCAGTGTTGCAGGCCCATTGATCAGTGTTGCAGGCCCATTGATCAGTGTTGCAGGCCCATTGATCAGTGTTGCAGACCCATTGATCAGTGTTGCAGGCCCATTGATCAGTGTTGCAGGCCCATTGATCAGTGTTGCAGGCCTATTGATCAGTGGGTAGGCCTATTGATCAGTGCATTGATCAGTGTGTAGGCCTATTGATCAGTGTGTAGGCCTATCAGCTGTGGGTAGGCCAATCAGCTGGTCATAATGACATGAAAAGTGAACACAATATATTAACAGTATTGCAGTAATTTCAGCAGTTCAGAACGATCTAGATTTTAGGTAGCAACGCAACTGATATCCTATTCTAAAAACTTGCTGTCATAATCTGTCATTTTGAGCCCTGGCCACTCCCCTCACAGATGGAAAAGCATTGGATAGGTGTATATGACTTACCTACCCACACAGTTACACCAATCCACTGCTTTTAATCTTTGAGGGGGTGTGACCGAGTGCTCAGGGGATTGGGCTCCTGTCATCGTAACCCACCCAGTCTTTTTCTAGTTGAAGCTGACTTCTCAGATAGCCATGTTGTTAGGTGTCTGATTTAGCTAGCTAGTTGTCATTACTTTGAACTGACAAGTATTCTCTGGGATTACCGCTAATCAAGGATTATTTTACGATCGTCTGTCACCTCATCACGGATGGAGAGATGAGAGCATCTTCAATGAGGAGCCAGAAAGGTATATTAAGCTAATTAGCTAGCTAGTTAAGTACACCACAAATGGCATGTACACGCTCAAATGCATCTGCGGGGGCTGCTTCTATTGGTCGAAACGCCGCATCGCAGAACACAAGGCTGCTATTAGAAATCAAAACACAAGACCATCGAAGCCAACCACGGCTCACCTTCCTCCCTGCGCTTCGTAAACCATAGAACACGTTTCACCAAGAGGAAGTGACATCGTACGTAAAACTAAAACAAAGAGAAGGCCTTCCTTCCCCAGATCTGTGCCTCGACACAATCCTGTCTCGGAGTTCTACGGACAATTCCTTCGACCTCGTGGCTTGGTTATTGCTCTGACATGCACTGTCAACTGTGGGACATTATATGGACAGGTGGGTGCCTTTCCAAATCATGTCCAATCAAGTTGTAGAGACATCTCCAATCAAGTTGTAGAAACATCTCAAGGATGATCAATGGAAACAGGATGCACCTGAGCTCTATTTCAAGTCTCATAGGAAAGGGTCTGAATTTTTCATATATTATATTTACCCTTTATTTAATTAGGCAAGTCAGTTAAGAACAAATTCTTATCTAAAAACCCGTTTACGCTTTGTCATTATTTGGGGTATTTATTGTGTGCAGATTGATGAGGATATATATTATTTAATCCAGTTTAGAATAAGTCTAACATAACAAAAAGTTGAAAGTCAAGGGGTCTGAATACTTTCCGCAAGGCACTGTATATCTTGACATGGCCTATTGATTAACCAGACGCTCTTTAATATTAGTATTATTTGCCATTCTTCTTCTCGTCCATTGTTGTGTCATAATGGGCCACTGGGCCAGACAGATCTTGGTGAGAGTGAAACGTCTGGCTTCCTCTCTTTCTCCCCAAGACCCAACCTCACAACAATCACTTCTTCCTCTCTGACAAGACGGGCTCAACTCGATATTTGCATTTGAGGTTTGGTCCAACATCACGGGTCATAAGGACACCAACACATGGAGACATAGTGTAATGGAGAAGATAAACAAGGTGGTTGGAACGGTTGTTTCACCTCAGGTTTCAGGCAGAGCAGACACTACTAAAACAGATGTACCAATGAACTTTCATCCATGGAAAATGAAATGCTCAGTTTGTCCCGTGAGCATTACGGGGACCACGTACCGCTATCAGCATTTTAATCAAATAAAAAGGTTATACTAGCTGTTTATTTCGTTTTAAAACATTTTTCAATAAGCATAAAACTATTATATAAAGAATTGGTGACTGGTTTTCATTCTGAGAAGGTAGGACACTTGATTTGAACATGTGAACAAAGTGGACAGTCTAGCACGCTGTTCAAACGGGTGGAGACGGACAGGAGGTCGTGTTCCTAATTCAACCGTTTTGCCTTGTTAGTTGTATTCAGAACTTATACCTTGATCCAAGTTGGCTAAACTTGAAGTCTAAATATTAGCTGGCTACTCACTAGCAGGTGGGCTTGTTCTTGAGAGATTGTTTATGAGACCGGTGTTCATTTACTACATTAGTAAATGTGCATCATGCATGGTTCTGGTTACATTTAAACAAAAATATCATTTTTATAGAAGACCTGAAAGCCAGATCAGGGATTATTGCAAAAAAAAAAGCAGGTACAACTATTTTGATAAAATAAATTATTAGAGTGTGTTATGATTATGGAAGGCATATATTTAGCCATAGGTATAATTTACCAAGACCTGAATTCATTAGATTATTGCTGACTGTTTTAAATGCAGTGTATTTGACAACTAATTGTACAAAGCTTATTTCGAGAAAATATTTTTTAAAGTTGTTAAAAAAATGAAGCTGAGTTCTAGTCCATATGGCCCAGTCCTATCCCATCCTGTACAACAGATGGCAGTGAGCTATGAGTTCTAGTCCATATGGCCCAGTCCTATCCCATCCTGTACAACGGATGGCAGTGGGCTATGAGTTCTAGTCCATATGGCCCAGTCCTATCCCATCCTGTACAACGGATGGCAGTGGGCTATGAGTTCTAGTCCATATGGCCCAGTCCTATCCCATCCTGTACAACGGATGGCAGTGGGCTATGAGTTCTAGTCCATATGGCCCAGTCCTATCCCATCCTGTGCAACAGATGGCAGTGGGCTATGAGTTCTTGGCCATATGGCCCAGTCCTATCCCATCCTGTACAACGGATGGCAGTGGGCTATGAGTTCTTGGCCATATGGCCCAGTCCTATCCCATCCTGTACAACGGATGGCAGTGAGCTATGAGTTCTAGTCCATATGGCCCAGTCCTATCCCATCCTGTACAACAGATGGCAGTGAGCTATGAGTTCTAGTCCATATGGCCCAGTCCTATCCCATCCTGTACAACGGATGGCAGTGAGCTATGAGTTCTAGTCCATATGGCCCAGTCCTATCCCATCCTGTACAACAGATGGCAGTGAGCTATGAGTTCTAGTCCATATGGCCCAGTCCTATCCCATCCTGTACAACGGATGGCAGTGGGCTATGAGTTCTAGTCCATATGGCCCAGTCCTATCCCATCCTGTACAACGGATGGCAGTGGGCTATGAGTTCTAGTCCATATGGCCCAGTCCTATCCCATCCTGTACAACGGATGGCAGTGAGCTATGAGTTCTAGTCCATATGGTCCAGTCCTATCCCATCCTGTACAACAGATGGCAGTGAGCTATGAGTTCTAGTCCATATGGCCCAGTCCTATCCCATCCTGTACAACGGATGGCAGTGAGCTATGAGTTCTAGTCCATATGGCCCAGTCCTATCCCATCCTGTACAACGGATGGCAGTGAGCTATGAGTTCTAGTCCATATGGCCCAGTCCTATCCCATCCTGTACAACGGATGGCAGTGGGCTATGAGTTCTAGTCCATATGGCCCAGTCCTATCCCATCCTGTACAACGGATGGCAGTGAGCTATGAGTTCTAGTCCATATGGCCCAGTCCTATCCCATCCTGTACAACGGATGGCAGTGGGCTATGAGTTCTAGTCCATATGGCCCAGTCCTATCCCATCCTGTACAACGGATGGCAGTGAGCTATGAGTTCTAGTCCATATGGCCCAGTCCTATCCCATCCTGTACAACAGATGGCAGTGAGCTATGAGTTCTAGTCCATATGGCCCAGTCCTATCCCATCCTGTACAACGGATGGCAGTGAGCTATGAGTTCTAGTCCATATGGCCCAGTCCTATCCCATCCTGTACAACGGATGGCAGTGATCTAAAATAAATACATATTTTGTTATATGCTCCAACTCATTTCTAACTTAAATCCTTTAAAAAAAAAAAATTGTTGTTGTTGCTAAGCCCATCACACAGTGCAGTACCTAGATTTGATCAACTATCAAGCCTTCACTACCTGCCTCTCCTTTTTTAGTATTGTTCAAGGTAGGCTATAGCCACTGTTGTTATAATGACAGTCCTATTGAAGACACGCTGCTATAGCTAACGGTGGCCTAAATGTTACACTGTCACCAGGTATTCCATCATCCGTGTAACACACAAAACAAATTAGCTAGCTAACAAGAGAATGTTGATTCATTGAGAGGGAGGGAGAGAGAGAGGTCAGTTTGAAGAGTAACATAACCCCTTTGTGAGTGTGAGTGTGTGTGTGTGTGTGTGTGTGTGTGTGTGTGTGTGTGTGTGTGTGTGTGTGTGTTTAAAAACATTTGGGTCTCCATGACAATTTTTTTTTTTTATGTGGACCTCAATAAATACGAGTGATAAAGCACTAAAATATGTTTTTCTCCCTCAAGGTTAGATGATGAAGGGAACGGGCAGGCTCACGGATCTGGTGCCCAGCTCTGGATCCAAGATGGTGGCCGTCACCACGGAGCTAAAAGGTAGGAATAATGTCCTAGTAGTTTGTGTGTGTTAGAGATCTATTTGCATTTGTTTGACAGAGAGAGAGAGAGAGTCAAATTCATTCATATCAACATGAACTAAATCCTCCCCTCCCACTACCAGCCGGGCTTTCAACAACACCAGGTCGCAGTCAACACTAGTACTATTTTAGATGTATCGTGTGGTAGTGGTGTACTACCAAGTCCTTCTCTTCTCTCATGACATCCAGTTTTCTAGATTGCCAAATCAAAACAAATCATTCATGTTTTTACATTTTAAGGATGTTGTTGTTGACAGTTCATCATCTCACTAAAATGTATTATTTAGGCTCCAGATATGTATCTGTTATTTTACAATATAATCTTTAGTTCTAGTCATGATTATTTAAATCAATTCCAACAGTTACCTGTTTTAATAATAATACATCTAATCTCTTCGGGAAACAAATCACGCTGTTTTCTCTCGTTGGAATTAGAAAACAATGTAACATCTTTACGGTTTTATCCGTTCTATCCGTTTTGATTTGGGTCAACTTTTAAAAGCTCATAACTCGGATTCTGATAAATAAATCTCAAGCGATTAAAAAAAGATAAAAAAAGAATCTGGATTTGAGAGTTTGTAGTTTTCAGAACTATATAAAAAAATAAAAAATTGAAACGTCAATTTCACGCTGTGAAGGGTTTCCCTAGGCCCGCCACGTGTGTCTGCTGCAGAAGAACAAGAGAGCCATGATTAAAGTGAGTTTTGATCAGTCCTGGGGGGGAAAAGTGCTGAAAACAAATTGGCTCACTATTTAAAAAGAAGATGGAGGACAAGCTTTGTTTTGTTGCAGGTACAGCCGACTAGAGCAAAAAATAATATTGCGATATGTTCAAAAATATTGTAATACAGTGCATTCGGAAAGTATTCAGACCCCTTGACTTTTTCCACATTGCTACATTACAGCCTTATTCTAAAATGGATTAAATCGTTTTTTCCCCTCATCAATTTACACACAATACCCCATAATGACAAAGGAAAACGTTTTTTAAAATATATTTTTAAGAAATGTTAAATGTTTTATTACACATGGCGTGGGTGTGTGCTTAGGGTCGTTGTCCTGTTGGAAGGTGAACCTTCGCCCCAGTCTGAGGTCCTGAGCTCTCTGGAGCAGGTTTTCATCAAGGATCTCTCTGTACTTTGCTCCGCTCATCTTTCCCTCGATCCTGACTAGTCTCCTAGTCCCTGCCATGCTTCAGCGTAGGGATGGTGCCAGGTTTCCTCCAGATGTGACGCTTTGCATTCAGGCCAAATAGTTCAATCTTGGTTTCATCAGACAAGATAATCTTGTTTCTCATGGTCTGAGAGTCCTTTAGGTGCCTTTTGGCAAACTCTAAGAGTGGCTTCCATCTGGCCACTCTACCATAAAGGCCTAACTGATGGAGTGCTGCAGAGATGGTTGTCCTTCTGGAAGGTTCTCCCATCTCCACAGAGGAACTCTGGAGCTCTGTCAGAGTGACCATCGGGTTCTTGGTCACCTCCCTGACCAAGGCCCTTCTCCCCCGATTGCTCAGTTTGGCCGGGCGGCCAGCTCTAGGAAGAGTCTTGGTGGTTCCAAACTTCTTCCATTTAAGAATGATGAAGACCACTGTGTTCTTGGGGACCTTCAATGCTGCAGAAAGGTTTTGGTACCCTTCCCCAGATCTGTGCCCCAACACAATCCTGTCTCGGAGCTCTACAGACAATTCCTTCGACCTCATGGCTTGGTTTTTGCTCGGTCAACTGTGGGACCTTATATAGACAGGTGTGTGCCTTTCCAAATCATATCCAATCAATTGAATTTACCACTGGTGGACTCCAATCAAGTTGTAGAAACATCTCAAGGATGATCAATGGAAACAGGATGCACCTGAGCTCAATTTCAAGTCTCATAGCAAAGGGTCTGAATACTTATGTAAATAAGGTATCTGTTTTTAGAAACTCATCCAAAAAAGAAACGTCCCTTTTCCAGGACCCTGTCTTTCAAAGATAATTCGTAGAAATCCAAATAACTTCACAGATCTTCGTTGTAAAGGGTTTAAACACTGTTTCCCATGTTTGTTCAATGAACCATAAACAATTAATGCACATGCACCTGTGGAACGGTCGTTAAGACACTAACAGCTTACAGACGGTATTTTGCTGAAAATAAACGCAGTTGACAGTGAGGATGTTTCATTTTTGGCTGAGTTAATTTCATAAATTTGCTAAACTTACTAAAAACCTGTTTTTGCTTTGTCATTATGGGGTATTGTGATGTCATTAGGGGGTATTGTGATGTCATTAGGGGGTATTGTGATGTCATTAGGGGGTATTGTGATGTCATTAGGGGGTATTGTGATGTCATTAGGGGGTATTGTGATGTCATTAGGGGGTATTGTGATGTCATTATGTGGTATTGTGTGTAGATTGATGAGGAAAAACATGTATTTAATCAATTTTAGAATAAGGCTGTAACGTATCAAAATGTGGAAAAAGGGAAGGGGTCTGAATACTTTCCTAATGCACTGTATACCATCAAAAATCATATTCGATATGTAGCTGTATGCATTTTTCCCCCATCACTACTATACATACCGCGTTGTGTCCGAAGAACTCACAGTAGCAGCAGTCACAGTACTTCCCATCCTTCTGGTTGTTTGAGGAGGAAGCACAGGAGCTCCTCTCCGAACTAGAGTCCTCGTCCTCTCCCTCCTCCAGCTCCGAAGGGGGGTGACACAACCCCCCCGCCCCGTTAGACAGCTTATGTCCTTTACACGCCTGGTCCCTGGAGCATGGACACGGGATGCAGAGAACAGATAGTGCAGTCAGATGTAGAGACAGAGAAAGACAGAAACCATGCTTAGTGAGGTGACTTTTAGAAGAATTCAGCAGTGATGACAGGTAGAACCACGTCTTATCACTAGATTCTAGAGCAGTGATGACAGGTAGAACCATGTCTTATCACTAGATTCTAGAGCAGTGATGACAGGTAGAACCGTGTCTTATCACTAGATTCTAGAGCAGTGATGACAGGTAGAACCGTGTCTTATCACTAGATTCTAGAGGAGGCCATCTGAAACAATGTGTGTTCCAGAATCTCATGCAAATCATTTCGAGTCCTCGCATGTTAGCGTGAAATGTTGCTGAAATGTACAACTTAATTTAATAAAATGTCACTGCATTAGGGCAATACACCCCAAACAAACACATCTTAGAGTTTGACATTTAGTCAGTGGTTATCAATTGAACCAGATAAATAGTTTGGACATTAGTAGCAATCGAATACAAACCTTGAATTAAGTATTTACCTACTAGATTGTATAATAAACCTAAATTGTTCTTCTCCCATGAAACCATCATTATTCACATTACCTATCACTATTCACATTACCTATCATTATTCACATTACCTATGCTAGCTGTCTATTACTGCACAGTGCTTGAAAACAACCAACTATCTATGGAGCACCACTACTGTGGAAACATCACACTATGTATGGAACATCACTACTGTAGAAACACCACACTATGTATGGAACATCACACTATGTATGGAACATCACTACTGTAGAAACATCACTACTGTAGAAACATCACTACTGTAGAAACACCACACTATGTATGGAACATCACTACTGTAGAAACATCACTACTGTAGAAACATCACTACTGTAGAAACATCACTACTGTAGAAACATCACACTATGTATGGAACATCACACTATGTATGGAACACCACTACTGTAGAAACACCACACTATGTATGGAACATCACACTATGTATGGAACATCACTACTGTAGAAACACCACTACTGTAGAAACATCACACTATGTATGGAACATCACACTATGTATGGAACACCACTACTGTAGAAACACCACACTATGTATGGAACATCACACTATGTATGGAACACCACTACTGTAGAAACACCACACTATGTATGGAACATCACTACTGTAGAAACACCACTACTGTAGAAACATCACACTATGTATGGAACATCACTACTGTAGAAACACCACTACTGTAGAAACATCACATTATGTATGGAACATCACTACTGTAGAAACATCACTACTGTAGAAACATCACATTATGTATGGAACATCACTACTGTAGAAACATCACACTATGTATGAAACATCACTACTGTAGAAACATCACACTATGTATGGAACATCACCACTGTAGAAACATCACTACTGTAGAAACACACTATGTATGGAACATCACTACTGTAGAAACATCACTACTGTAGAAACATCACACTATGTATGGAACATCACACTATGTATGGAACATCACTACTGTAGAAACATCACTACTGTAGAAACAACACACTATGTATGGAACATCACCACTGTAGAAACATCACTACTGTAGAAACATCACTACTGTAGAAACACACTATGTATGGAACATCACTACTGTAGAAACATCACTACTGTAGAAACATCACTACTGTAGAAACATCACACTATGTATGGAACATCACTACTGTAGAAACATCACTACTGTAGAAACATCACTACTGTAGAAACATCACTACTGTAGAAACATCACTACTGTAGAAACATCACTACTGTAGAAACATCACTACTGTAGAAACATCACATTATGTATGGAACATCACTACTGTAGAAACATCACTACTGTAGAAACACCACTACTGTAGAAACACCACTACTGTAGAAACATCACATTATGTATGGAACATCACTACTGTAGAAACATCACACTATGTATGAAACATCACTACTGTAGAAACATCACACTATGTATGGAACATCACCACTGTAGAAACATCACTACTGTAGAAACAACACACTATGTATGGAACATCACTACTGTAGAAACATCACTACTGTAGAAACATCACACTATGTATGGAACATCACACTATGTATGGAACATCACTACTGTAGAAACATCACTACTGTAGAAACATCACTACTGTAGAAACATCACTACTGTAGAAACATCACTACTGTAGAAACAACACACTATGTATGGAACATCACCACTGTAGAAACATCACTACTGTAGAAACATCACTACTGTAGAAACACACTATGTATGGAACATCACTACTGTAGAAACATCACACTATGTATGGAACATCACTACTGTAGAAACATCACTACTGTAGAAACATCACTACTGTAGAAACATCACTACTGTAGAAACATCACACTATGTATGGAACATCACACTATGTATGGAACATCACTACTGTAGAAACATCACTACTGTAGAAACATCACACTATGTATGGAACATCACTACTGTAGAAACATCGCTACTGTAGAAACATCACTACTGTAGAAACATCACACTATGTATGGAACATCACACTATGTATGGAACATCACTACTGTAGAAACATCACTACTGTAGAAACATCACACTATGTATGGAACATCACTACTGTAGAAACAACACACTATGTATGGAACATCACTACTGTAGAAACATCACACTATGTATGGAACATCACTACTGTAGAAACAGCACACTATGTATGGAACATCACTACTGTAGAAACAACACACTATGTATGGAACATCACTACTGTAGAAACATCACACTATGTATGGAACATCACTACTGTAGAAACATCACACTATGTATGGAACATCACTACTGTAGAAACATCACACTATGTATGGAACATCACTACTGTAGAAACATCACTACTGTAGAAACATCACACTATGTATGGAACATCACTACTGTAGAAACATCACACTATGTATGGAACATCACTACTGTAGAAACATCACTACTGTAGAAACATCACACTATGTATGGAACATCACTACTGTAGAAACATCACACTATGTATGGAACATCACTACTGTAGAAACATCACACTATGTATGGAACATCACTACTGTAGAAACATCACACTATGTATGGAACATCACTACTGTAGAAACATCACTACTGTAGAAACATCACACTATGTATGGAACATCACTACTGTAGAAAAATCACTACTGTAGAAACATCACTACTGTAGAAACATCACACTATGTATGGAACATCACTACTGTAGAAACATCACACTATGTATGGAACATCACTACTGTAGAAACATCACTACTGTAGAAACATCACACTATGTATGGAACATCACTACTGTAGAAACATCACACTATGTATGGAACATCACTACTGTAGAAACATCACACTATGTATGGAACACCATTACTGTAGAAACAACACACTATGTATGGAACATCACTACTGTAGAAACATCACACTATGTATGGAACATCACTACTGTAGAAACAACACACTATGTATGGAACACCACTACTGTAGAAACATCACTACTGTAGAAACATCAATACTGTAGAAACATCACATTATGTATGGAACATCACTACTGTAGAAACATCACATTATGTATGGAACATCACTACTGTAGAAACATCACACTATGTATGAAACATCACTACTGTAGAAACATCAATACTGTAGAAACATCACATTATGTATGGAACATCACTACTGTAGAAACATCACACTATGTATGGAACATCACTACTGTAGAAACACCACTACTGTAGAAACATCAAACTATGTATGGAACATCACTACTGTAGAAACACCACTACTGTAGAAACATCACACTATGTATGGAACATCACTACTGTAGAAACATCACACTATGTATGGAACATCACACTATGTATGGAACAACACTACTGTAGAAACATCACACTATGTATGGAACATCACTACTGTAGAAACATCACACTATGTATGGAACATCACTACTGTAGAAACATCACACTATGTATGGAACATCACTACTGTAGAAACAACACACTATGTATGGAACACCACTACTGTAGAAACAACACACTATGTATGGAACATCACTACTGTAGAAACATCACTACTGTAGAAACATCACACTATGTATGGAACATCACTACTGTAGAAACAACACACTATGTATGGAACACCACTACTGTAGAAACATCACACTATGTATGGAACATCACTACTGTAGAAACATCACACTATGTATGGAACATCACTACTGTAGAAACATCACTACTGTAGAAACATCACACTATGTATGGAACATCACTACTGTAGAAACATCACACTATGTATGGAACATCACTACTGTAGAAACATCACTACTGTAGAAACATCACACTATGTATGGAACATCACTACTGTAGAAACATCACACTATGTATGGAACATCACTACTGTAGAAACATCACTACTGTAGAAACATCACACTATGTATGGATCATCACTACTGTAGAAACAACACACTATGTATGGAACACCACTACTGTAGAAACAACACATTATGTATGGAACATCACTACTGTAGAAACAACACACTATGTATGGAACACCACTACTGTAGAAACAACACACTATGTATGGAACATCACTACTGTAGAAACATCACACTATGTATGGAACATCACTACTGTAGAAACATCACACTATGTATGGAACATCACTACTGTAGAAACATCACTACTGTAGAAACATCACACTATGTAAAAACACCACTACTGTAGAAACAACACACTATGTATGGAACATCACTACTGTAGAAACATCACACTATGTATGGAACATCACTACTGTAGAAACATCACATTATGTATGGAACACCACTACTGTAGAAACATCACACTGTGTATGGAACATCACTACTGTAGAAACATCACACTATGTATGGAACATCACTACTGTAGAAACATCACACTGTGTATGGAACATCACTACTGTAGAAACATCACTACTGTAGAAACATCACACTATGTATGGAACACCACTACTGTAGAAACATCACAATATGTATGGAACATCACTACTGTAGAAACATCACTACTGTAGAAACATCACACTATGTATGGAACATCACACTATGTATGGAACATCACTACTGTAGAAACATCACTACTGTAGAAACATCACACTATGTATGGAACATCACTACTGTAGAAACATCACTACTGTAGAAACATCACTACTGTAGAAACATCACTACTGTAGAAACATCACACTGTGTATGGAACATCACTACTGTAGAAACATCACTACTGTAGAAACATCACTACTGTAGAAACATCACTACTGTAGAAACATCACTACTGTAGAAACATCACTACTGTAGAAACATCACTACTGTAGAAACATCACACTATGTATGAAACATCACTACTGTAGAAACATCACTACTGTAGAAACATCACTACTGTAGAAACATCACTACTGTAGAAACATCACACTATGTATGGAACATCACTACTGTAGAAACATCACTACTGTAGAAACATCACTACTGTAGAAACATCACTACTGTAGAAACCTCACATTATGTATGGAACACCACTACTGTAGAAACACCACACTATGTATGGAACACCACTACTGTAGAAACAACACACTATGTATGGAACATCACACTATGTATGGAACACCACTACTGTAGAAACAACACACTATGTATGGAACATCACTACTGTAGAAACATCACTACTGTAGAAACATCACACTATGTATGGAACATCACTACTGTAGAAACAACACACTATGTATGGAACACCACTACTGTAGAAACATCACACTATGTATGGAACATCACTACTGTAGAAACATCACACTATGTATGGAACATCACTACTGTAGAAACATCACACTATGTATGGAACATCACTACTGTAGAAACATCACTACTGTAGAAACATCACACTATGTATGGAACATCACTACTGTAGAAACATCACACTATGTATGGAACATCACTACTGTAGAAAAATCACTACTGTAGAAACATCACACTATGTATGGATCATCACTACTGTAGAAACAACACACTATGTATGGAACACCACTACTGTAGAAACAACACATTATGTATGGAACATCACTACTGTAGAAACAACACACTATGTATGGAACACCACTACTGTAGAAACAACACACTATGTATGGAACATCACTACTGTAGAAACATCACACTATGTATGGAACATCACTACTGTAGAAACATCACTACTGTAGAAACATCACACTATGTAAAAACACCACTACTGTAGAAACAACACACTATGTATGGAACATCACTACTGTAGAAACATCACACTATGTATGGAACATCACTACTGTAGAAACATCACACTATGTATGGAACATCACTACTGTAGAAACATCACACTATGTATGGAACATCACTACTGTAGAAACATCACATTATGTATGGAACACCACTACTGTAGAAACATCACACTATGTATGGAACATCACTACTGTAGAAACATCACACTATGTATGGAACATCACTACTGTAGAAACATCACACTGTGTATGGAACATCACTACTGTAGAAACATCACTACTGTAGAAACATCACTACTGTAGAAACATCACTATGTATGGAACACCACTACTGTAGAAACATCACATTATGTATGGAACATCACTACTGTAGAAACATCACTACTGTAGAAACATCACACTATGTATGGAACATCACACTATGTATGGAACATCACTACTGTAGAAACATCACTACTGTAGAAACATCACACTATGTATGGAACATCACTACTGTAGAAACATCACTACTGTAGAAACATCACACTGTGTATGGAACATCACTACTGTAGAAACATCACTACTGTAGAAACATCACTACTGTAGAAACATCACTACTGTAGAAACATCACTACTGTAGAAACATCACTACTGTAGAAACATCACTATTGTAGAAACATCACTACTGTAGAAACATCACACTATGTATGAAACATCACTACTGTAGAAACATCACTACTGTAGAAACATCACTACTGTAGAAACATCACTACTGTAGAAACATCACACTATGTATGGAACATCACTACTGTAGAAACATCACTACTGTAGAAACATCACTACTGTAGAAACATCACTACTGTAGAAACCTCACATTATGTATGGAACACCACTACTGTAGAAACACCACACTATGTATGGAACACCACTACTGTAGAAACAACACACTATGTATGGAACATCACACTATGTATGGAACACCACTACTGTAGAAACAACACACTATGTATGGAACATCACTACTGTAGAAACATCACTACTGTAGAAACATCACACTATGTATGGAACATCACTACTGTAGAAACAACACACTATGTATGGAACACCACTACTGTAGAAACATCACACTATGTATGGAACATCACTACTGTAGAAACATCACACTATGTATGGAACATCACTACTGTAGAAACATCACACTATGTATGGAACATCACTACTGTAGAAACATCACTACTGTAGAAACATCACACTATGTATGGAACATCACTACTGTAGAAACATCACACTATGTATGGAACATCACTACTGTAGAAACATCACTACTGTAGAAACATCACACTATGTATGGAACATCACTACTGTAGAAACATCACACTATGTATGGAACATCACTACTGTAGAAACATCACTACTGTAGAAACATCACACTATGTATGGATCATCACTACTGTAGAAACAACACACTATGTATGGAACACCACTACTGTAGAAACAACACATTATGTATGGAACATCACTACTGTAGAAACAACACACTATGTATGGAACACCACTACTGTAGAAACAACACACTATGTATGGAACATCACTACTGTAGAAACATCACACTATGTATGGAACATCACTACTGTAGAAACATCACTACTGTAGAAACATCACACTATGTAAAAACACCACTACTGTAGAAACAACACACTATGTATGGAACATCACTACTGTAGAAACATCACACTATGTATGGAACATCACTACTGTAGAAACATCACACTATGTATGGAACATCACTACTGTAGAAACATCACACTATGTATGGAACATCACTACTGTAGAAACATCACATTATGTATGGAACACCACTACTGTAGAAACATCACACTATGTATGGAACATCACTACTGTAGAAACATCACACTATGTATGGAACATCACTACTGTAGAAACATCACACTGTGTATGGAACATCACTACTGTAGAAACATCACTACTGTAGAAACATCACTATGTATGGAACACCACTACTGTAGAAACATCACATTATGTATGGAACATCACTACTGTAGAAACATCACTACTGTAGAAACATCACACTATGTATGGAACATCACACTATGTATGGAACATCACTACTGTAGAAACATCACTACTGTAGAAACATCACACTATGTATGGAACATCACTACTGTAGAAACATCACTACTGTAGAAACATCACACTGTGTATGGAACATCACTACTGTAGAAACATCACTACTGTAGAAACATCACTACTGTAGAAACATCACTACTGTAGAAACATCACTACTGTAGAAACATCACTACTGTAGAAACATCACACTATGTATGAAACATCACTACTGTAGAAACATCACTACTGTAGAAACATCACTACTGTAGAAACATCACACTATGTATGGAACATCACTACTGTAGAAACATCACTACTGTAGAAACATCACTACTGTAGAAACATCACTACTGTAGAAACATCACTACTGTAGAAACCTCACATTATGTATGGAACACCACTACTGTAGAAACACCACACTATGTATGGAACACCACTACTGTAGAAACAACACACTATGTATGGAACATCACACTATGTATGGAACACCACTACTGTAGAAACAACACACTATGTATGGAACATCACACTATGTATGGAACATCACTACTGTAGAAACATCACTACTGTAGAAACATCACATTATGTATGAAACATCACTACTGTAGAAACATCACTACTGTAGAAACATCACTACTGTAGAAACATCACTATGTATGGAACATCACTACTGTAGAAACATCACACTATGTATGGAACATCACTACTGTAGAAACATCACACTATGTATGGAACATCACACTATGTATGGAACATCACACTATGTATGGAACATCACTACTGTAGAAACATCACTACTGTAGAAACATCACACTATGTATGGAACATCACTACTGTAGAAACATCACTACTGTAGAAACATCACACTATGTATGGAACATCACTACTGTAGAAACATCACACTATGTATGGAATATCACTACTGTAGAAACATCACTACTGTAGAAACATCACACTATGTATGGAACATCACTACTGTAGAAACATCACACTATGTATGGAACATCACTACTGTAGAAACATCACTACTGTAGAAACATCACACTGTGTATGGAACATCACTACTGTAGAAACATCACTACTGTAGAAACATCACACTATGTATGGAACATCACTACTGTAGAAACATCACTACTGTAGAAACATCACACTATGTATGGAACATCACTACTGTAGAAACATCACACTATGGAACATCACTACTGTAGAAACATCACTACTGTAGAAACATCACACTATGTATGGAACATCACTACTGTAGAAACATCACTACTGTAGAAACATCACACTATGTATGGAACATCACTACTGTAGAAACATCACACTATGTATGGAACATCACTACTGTAGAAACATCACACTATGTATGGAACATCACTACTGTAGAAACATCACACTATGTATGGAACATCACTACTGTAGAAACACCACACTATGTATGGAACACCACTACTGTAGAAACATCACTACTGTAGAAACATCACACTATGTAATGAACATCACTACTGTAGAAACATCACTACTGTAGAAACATCACACTATGTATGGAACATCACTACTGTAGAAACACCACTACTGTAGAAACATCACACTATGTATGGAACATCACTACTGTAGAAACATCACTACTGTAAAAACACCACACTATGTATGGAACATCACTACTGTAGAAACATCACACTATGTATGGAACATCACTACTGTAGAAACACCACTACTGTAGAAACAACACACTATGTATGGAACATCACTACTGTAGAAACATCACTACTGTAGAAACACCACACTATGTATGGAACATCACTACTGTAGAAACATCACACTATGTATGGAACACCACTACTGTAGAAACATCACATTATGTATGGAACATCACTACTGTAGAAACATCACTACTGTAGAAACATCACACTATGTATGGAACATCACTACTGTAGAAACATCACACTATGTATGGAACATCACTACTGTAGAAACATCACTACTGTAGAAACATCACTACTGTAGAAACATCACTACTGTAGAAACATCACTACTGTAGAAACATCACTACTGTAGAAACAACACACTATGTATGGAACATCACTACTGTAGAAACATCACACTATGTATGGAACATCACTACTGTAGAAACATCACTACTGTAGAAACATCACACTATGTATGGAACATCACTACTGTAGAAACATCACACTATGTATGGAACACCACACTATGTATGGAACATCACACTATGTATGGAACATCACACTATGTATGGAACATCACACTATGTATGGAACATCACACTATGTATGGAACACCACACTATGTATGGAACATCACACTATGTATGGAACATCACTACTGTAGAAACATCAATACTGTAGAAACATCACACTATGTATGGAACATCACACTATGTATGGAACATCACACTATGTATGGAACACCACAACCGTAGTTGGAAGTTGAAAGTGACAACCAAAACCTGTCTCATCACTAGATAGTATCTATCACTACATTGAACCTACAGTGGCATGAAAAAGTATGTGAACCCTTTGGATTTAATAACTGGTTGACCCTCCTTTGGCAGCAATAACTTCAACCAAACGTTTTCTGTAGTTGCGGATCAGACCTGCACAACGGTCAGGAGGAATTTTGGACCAAACTGTTTCAGTTCAGCAATGTTCTTGGGATGTCTGGTGTGAACCGCTCGAGGTCATGCCACAGCATCTCAAATCGGGTTGAGGTCAGGACTCTGACACTCCAGAAGGTGTATTTTCTTCTGTTGATTTATTTTGTTTTGGGTCGTTGTCCTGTTGCATCACCCAACTGCTGTTGAGCTTCAATTGGCGGACAGATAGCCTTACATTCTCCTGCAAAATGTCTTGATAATCTTGGGAATTCATTTTTCCGTCGATGATAGCAAGCTGTCCAGGTCCTGAGGCAGCAAAGCAGATCCAAACCATGAAGCTCCCTCCACCATACTTTACAGTTGAGAAGAGGCTTTGATGTTGGTGTGCTGTGCCTTTTCTTCTCCACATAGTGTTGTGTGTTCCTTCCAAACAACTCATCTGTAGTTTCATCTGTCCACAGAATATTTTTCCAGTAGCGCTGTGGAACATCCAGGTGCACTTTTGCGGATTTCAGACGTGCAGCAATGTTTATTTTGGACAGCAGTGGCTTCTTCTGTGGTGTCCTCACATGAACACTATTCTTGTTTAGTGTTTTACGTATCTTAGACTCGTCAACAGAGATGTTAGCGTGTTCCAGAGATGTCTGTAAGTCTTTAGCTGACACTCTAGGATTCTTCTTAAACTCGTTGAGCGTTCTGCGCTGTGCTCTTCTAGTCATCTTTGCAGGACGGCCACTCCTAGGGAGAGTAGCAACAGTGCTGAACTTTCTCCATTTATAGACTATTTTTCTTACCGTCGTGGACTGACGAACATCAAGGCTTTTAGAGATACTTTTGTAACCCTTTCCAGCTTTATGCAAGTCAACAATTCTTAATCTTATGTCTTCTGAGATCTCTTTTGTTCGAGGCATGGTTCACATCAGGCACTGCTTCTTGTGAATAGAAAACTCAAATTTTGTGAGTGTTTTTTTATAGGGCAGGGCAGCTCCAACCAACATCTCCAATCTGGTGTCATTGATTGGACTCCAGGTCAGCTGACTCCTGACTCCAATTAGCTTTTGGAGAAGTCATTAGCCTAGGGGTTCACATACTTTTTCCAACCTACACTGTGAATGTTTAAATAATGTATTCAATATAGACAAGAAAAATACAATAATTTGTGTGTTATTAGTTTAAGCAGATTGTGTTTGTCTATTGTTGTGACTTAGATGAAGATCAGATCACATTTGATGACCAATTTATGCAGAAGTCCAGGTAATTCCAAAGGGTTCATAGACTTTTTCTTGCCACTGTACATTGTTCTTCTCCATCTAATTCCTGTGAAACTAATCTACCAAACTACCAACCTGCATGCTCCAGCGGTCAGGTGTTGCCCAGCGGTCAGGTGTTGCCCAGCGGTCAGGTGTTGCCCAGCGGTCAGGTGTCCCACGTTGGAAGAGGGCAGTGCCCCTCCACTGTGGCCATTGCATGGGTGGTTACAGCCCATCAGGGAGGGGCCCAGTTTGCTGTGCTGACCGTTCACAGGAGGAATGTGTGAGTTCTTACATGCCAAGGGCTTATGGAGGGCCCCTGTTGGGCAGTCAGGGCCACCCAGGGCCCCCAGCTTGGCCCCTGCCGCGGGGACGTGGAGGTTTGGTACCAGCGGGGAGAAGGGAGCGTGAGCAGCTAGACCGGGAGAGGAGGAGGATGTGACATGGCCGTGCTGCTGCCCTCCGGAGCTCTGCTTGAGGGGCAGGGGAGAGGAATGCTGAGAGGAGGAGGAGAGGCCAGTGGGGCTGTTGGGGGGGACAGACAGGTCTGAGTGTTGGTGGTGGTCGCTGGGGTGGAATGCTTCGCCTGGAGGAGAGACAAACGTGTTGAGTATATTGGACAAACATAGTTGTGATTCCCAGTGGATACAGATGTCTGCTTCTCTCTAGATGTGTAATCTATGGGCCATATCTCTGCTTCTCTCTAGATGTGTAATCTATGGGCCATATCTCTGCTTCTCTCTAGATGTGTAATCTATGGGCCATATCTCTGCTTCTCTCTAGATTATTAATCTATGGGCCATATCTCTGCTTCTCTCTAGATGTGTAATCTATGGGCCATATCTCTGCTTCTCTCTAGAGGTGTAATCTATGGGCCATATCTCTGCTTCTCTCTAGATGTGTAATCTATGGGCCATATCTCTGCTTCTCTCTAGATTAATAATCTATGGGCCATATCTCTGCTTCTCTCTAGAGGTGTAATCTATGGGCCATATCCCTGCTTCTCTCTAGATTATTAATCTATGGGCCATATCTCTGCTTCTCTCTAGAGGTGTAATCTATGGGCCATATCTCTGCTTCTCTCTAGATTATTAATCTATGGGCCATATCTCTGCTTCTCTCTAGAGGTGTAATCTATGGGCCATATCTCTGCTTCTCTCTAGATTATTAATCTATGGGCCATATCTCTGCTTCTCTCTAGATTATTAATCTATGGGCCATATCTCTGCTTCTCTCTAGAGGTGTAATCTATGGGCCATATCCCTGCTTCTCTCTAGATTATTAATCTATGGGCCATATCTCTGCTTCTCTCTAGAGGTGTAATCTATGGGCCATATCCCTGCTTCTCTCTAGATTATGAATCTATGGGCCATATCTCTGCTTCTCTCTAGAGGTGTAATCTATGGGCCATATCTCTGCTTCTCTCTAGAGGTGTAATCTATGGGCCATATCTCTGCTTCTCTCTAGATTATTAATCTATGGGCCATATCTCTACTTCTCTCTAGAGGTGTAATCTATGCGCTATTGTCAACAGGACACGTGAACAGTAATTCAGGTTAGATGCCGGTATGTCTTGAATTCTCTGTGTCCTAAAAAGGTTGAGAGAAAAAGAGAGATCTCACCAGGCGGAGTTGGTCGTCGGCACATGGTTTTGAAATGCTTTGGGGTGGTCTTACAGAGGTCCCCGGAGGTAGAGAGCGGGTTCCCGGGGGACGAACCACTGGAATTCTGGGAAGGGTGACTGTAGGGGCACACCTTGGCCCCAGGCGTTTTAGCAGATTTCCCAGGAGCCTCGTGAGAGACTCGCTTCTCGTGACACGCTGGTCCCCCTGTTCCTATTGGACCAGAGGAGGAGGGAGGGATAATGAAAAGGAGGAGAGAAGGAAGAAGGTTTTACTCAGAGGAGTAACAGGTTGTGTTTCTGTAGTCAGTAGCTAGCTACACACTGAAGTACAGTTCCCTCCATTTTGTCAGTGTAAATGTTACAATTTTGTTATAGTAAATTAAATGAAAACACGCCAAATAATGAAATGTCTAAATTAGTTTGCATCTGTTTACGACTTAACCTTGAGAGATCTGAGCAGAGAGAGAGAGAGAGAGAGAGGTGTGGGGTCAAGGTGTGTTTTACCTTGCTGTGCGTGCGAGGCAGTGCTGTGGTTACAGTGGATCCCTCCGTTGCTGTGAGCCGAGTTCCAGAGACCAGAAAGCTTGTGGGCTGAGAGGAAGGAAGATGGGTCCCAGTCTACGGAGCTCTGCTCTGGGTAACCTTCACCACAACTCTGAGCCTTACACGACGACGAGTGGGACAACGGAACCTGAGGGGAGGAGAGAGAGAAGATGCTAGTTCAGGACATGGTTGATTAGGTACAGCCTTTCCCCCCCCCCCCACTAACATTTGATGCTGTAGCTAGAGCAGAAATGAAGGAAGACAATGCTATTGATTTACATTAACTGGAGCTGTCTGACTGGTACCTGGGAGATGAGGAGACAGGAGAAACAGATGTTAGTTCAGGGTCAAAACACTGCACCACTTTTAACCAGGAGGCCTGGTCAAAACACTGCACCACTTTTAACCAGGAGGCCTGGTCAAAACACTGCACCACTTTTAACCAGGAGGCCTGTAGGTCTGGTCAAAACACTGCACCACTTTTAACCAGGAGGCCTGGTCAAAACACTGCACCACTTTTAACCAGGAGGCCTGGTCAAAACACTGCACCACTTTTAACCAGGAGGCCTACAGGGCTGGTCAAAACACTGCACCACTTTTAACCAGGAGGCCTGGTCAAAACACTGCACTACTTTAAACCAGGAGGCCTGGTCAAAACACTGCACTACTTTAAACCAGGAGGCCTGTAGGCCTGGTCAAAACACTGCACTACTTTTAACCAGGAGGCCTACAGGGCTGGTCAAAACACTGCACTACTTTTAACCAGGAGGCCTGATCAAAACACTGCACTACTTTTAACCAGGAGGCCTGATCAAAACACTGCACTACTTTTAACCAGGAGGCCTGTAGGGCTGGTCAAAACACTGCACTACTTTTAACCAGGAGGCCTGATCAAAACACTGCACTACTTTTAACCAGGAGGCCTGATCAAAACACTGCTCTACTTTTAACCAGGAGGCCTGATCAAAACACTGCACTACTTTTAACCAGGAGGCCTGGTCAAAACACTGCACCACTTTTAACCAGGAGGCCTGGTCAAAACACTGCACTACTTTAAACCAGGAGGCCTGGTCAAAACACTGCACTACTTTTAACCAGGAGGCCTGGTCAAAACACTGCACTACTTTTAACCAGGAGGCCTGATCAAAACACTGCACTACTTTAAACCAGGAGGCCTGATCAAAACACTGCACTACTTTTAACCAGGAGGCCTGTAGGGCTGGTCAAAACACTGCACTACTTTTAACCAGGAGGCCTGTAGGCCTGGTCAAAACACTGCACCACTTTTAACCAGGAGGCCTGGTCAAAACACTGCACTACTTTAAACCAGGAGGCCTGGTCAAAACACTGCACTACTTTTAACCAGGAGGCCTGGTCAAAACACTGCACTACTTTTAACCAGGAGGCCTGATCAAAACACTGCACTACTTTAAACCAGGAGGCCTGATCAAAACACTGCACTACTTTTAACCAGGAGGCCTGGTCAAAATACTGCACTACTTTTAACCAGGAGGCCTGTAGGGCTGGTCAAAACACTGCACTACTTTTAACCAGGAGGCCTGGTCAAAACACTGCACTACTTTTAACCAGGAGGCCTGATCAAAACACTGCACTACTTTAAACCAGGAGGCCTGATCAAAACACTGCACTACTTTTAACCAGGAGGCCTGGTCAAAACACTGCACTACTTTAAACCAGGAGGCCTGATCAAAACACTGCACTACTTTTAACCAGGAGGCCTGGTCAAAACACTGCACTACTTTTAACCAGGAGGCCTGATCAAAACACTGCACTACTTTCAACCAGGAGGCCTACAGGGCTGGTCAAAACACTGCACTACTTTTAACCAGGAGGCCTGTAGGCCTGGTCAAAACACTGCACTACTTTTAACCAGGAGGCCTGTAGGCCTGGTCAAAACACTGCACTACTTTTAACCAGGAGGCCTGTAGGGCTGGTCAAAACACTGCTCTACTTTTAACCAGGAGGCCTGATCAAAACACTGCACTACTTTTAACCAGGAGGCCTGGTCAAAACACTGCTCTACGGCAAACTCAGCTCCATCATTCATTGAATCAGATGGCTCGTTCGTCACAAAACCCACTGATATTGTCAAATACTTTAATGATTTTTTTTTATTAGCAAGATTAGCAAACGTAGACATGACATGCCAGCAACAAACACTGACACTACACATCCAAGTATGTCTGAACAAATTATGAAAGACAAGAATTGTAATTTTGAATTTCAGTAAAGTGAGTGTGGAAGAGGTGAAACAATTATTGTTGTCTATCGACAATGACAAGCCACCGGACTCTGACAACTTGGATGGAAAATGACTGAGGATAATAGCGGACGATATTACCACTGCTATTTGCCATATCTTCAGTCTAAGCCTACTAGAAAGTGTGTGGCCTCAGGCCTGGAGGGAAGCTAAAGTCATTCCGCTACCTAAGAATAGTAAAGCCCCCTTTACTGGCTCAAATAGCCGACCAATCAGCCTGTTACCAACCCTTAGTAAACTTCTGGAAAAAATGGTGTTTGCCCAGATACAATGCTATTTCACAGTAAACAAATTGACAACAGACTTTCAGCATGCTAATAGGGAACTCAACAAGCACAGCACTTACACAAATGACTGATTAGCTGAGAGAAATTGATGATAAAAAGATTGTGGGAGCTGTTTTGTTAGACTTCAGTACGGCTTTTGACATTATCGATCGTAGTCTGCTGCTGGAAAAACGTGTGTTGTGGCTTTACACCCCCTGCTATAATGTGTTGTGGCTTTACACCCCCTGCTATAATGTGTTGTGGCTTTACACCCCCTGCTATAATGTGTTGTGGCTTTACACCCCCTGCTATAATGTGTTATGGCTTTACACCCCCTGCTATAATGTGTTGTGGCTTTACACCCCCTGCTATAATGTGTTGTGGCTTTACACCCCCTGCTATAATGTGTTGTGGCTTTACACCCCCTGCTATAATGTGTTGTGGCTTTACACCCCCTGCTATATTGTGTTGTGGCTTTACACCCCCTGCTATGATGTGTTGTGGCTTTACACCCCCTGCTATGATGTGTTGTGGCTTTACACCCCCTGCTATAATGTGTTGTGGCTTTACACCCCCTGCTATAATGTGTTGTGGCTTTACACCCCCTGCTATAATGTGTTGTGGCTTTACACCCCCTGCTATAATGTGTTGTGGCTTTACACCCCCTGCTATATTGTGTTGTGGCTTTACACCCCCTGCTATGATGTGTTGTGGCTTTACACCCACTGCTATGATGTGTTGTGGCTTTACACCCCCTGCTATAATGTGTTGTGGCTTTACACCCCCTGCTATAATGTGTTGTGGCTTTACACCCCCTGCTATAATGTGTTGTGGCTTTACACCCCCTGCTATAATGTGTTGTGGCTTTACACCCCCTGCTATAATGTGTTGTGGCTTTACACCCCCTGCTATGTGTTGTGGCTTTACACCCCCTGCTATGATGTGTTGTGGCTTTACACCCCCTGCTATAATGTGTTGTGGCTTTACACCCCCTGCTATAATGTGTTGTGGCTTTACACCCCCTGCTATAATGTGTTGTGGCTTTACACCCCCTGCTATATTGTGTTATGGCTTTACACCCCCTGCTATAATGTGTTGTGGCTTTACACCCCCTGCTATATTGTGTTATGGCTTTACACCCCCTGCTATAATGTGTTGTGGCTTTACACCCCCTGCTATAATGTGTTGTGGCTTTACACCCCCTGCTATAATGTGTTGTGGCTTTACACCCCCTGCTATAATGTGTTATGGCTTTACACCCCCTGCTATAATGTGTTCTGGCTTTACACCCCCTGCTATAATGTGTTGTGGCTTTACACCCCCTGCTATAATGTGTTATGGCTTTACACCCCCTGCTATAATGTGTTGTGGCTTTACACCCCCTGCTATAATGTGTTATGGCTTTACACCCCCTGCTATATTCTGTTGTGGCTTTACACCCCCTGCTATAATGTGTTGTGGCTTTACACCCCCTGCTATAATGTGTTGTGGCTTTACACCCCCTGCTATAATGTGTTGTGGCTTTACACCCCCTGCTATAATGTGTTATGGCTTTACACCCCCTGCTATATTCTGTTGTGGCTTTACACCCCCTGCTATAATGTGTTGTGGCTTTACACCCCCTGCTATAATGTGTTCTGGCTTTACACCCCCTGCTATAATGTGTTGTGGCTTTACACCCCCTGCTATAATGTGTTATGGCTTTACACCCCCTGCTATATTCTGTTGTGGCTTTACACCCCCTGCTATAATGTGTTGTGGCTTTACACCCCCTGCTATAATGTGTTGTGGCTTTACACCCCCTGCTATAATGTGGATGAAGAGTTACCTGTCTAACAGAACACAGAGGGTGTTCTTTAACCTTTATTTAAACTAGGAAAGTCAGTTAAGAACAAATTCTTATTTATAATGACGTCCTACTGGGGAACAGTGGGTTAACTACCTTGTTCAGGGGAACAGTGGGTTAACTGCCTTGTTCAGGGGAACAGTGGTTTAACTACCTTGTTCAGGGGAACAGTGGGTTAACTTCCTTGTTCAGGGGGAACAGTGGGATAACTACCTTGTTCAGGGGAACAGTGGGTTAACTGCCTTGTTCAGGGGAACAGTGGGTTAACTGCCTTGTTCAGGGGAACAGTGGGTTAACTGCCTTGTTCAGGGGAACAGTGGGTTAACTGCCTTGTTCAGGGGAACAGTGGGTTAACTGCCTTGTTCAGGGGAACAGTGGTTTAACTACCTTGTTCAGGGGAACAGTGGGTTAACTACCTTGTTCAGGGGAACAGTGGGTTAACTGCCTTGTTCAGGGGAACAGTGGGTTAACTTCCTTGTTCAGGGGGAACAGTGGGATAACTACCTTGTTCAGGGGGAACAGTGGGTTAACTACCTTGTTCAGGGGAACAGTGGGTTAACTACCTTGTTCAGGGGAACAGTGGGTTAACTGCCTTGTTCAGGGGAACAGTGGTTTAACTACCTTGTTCAGGGGAACAGTGGGTTAAACTTCCTTGTTCAGGGGGAACAGTGGGATAACTACCTTGTTCAGGGGAACAGTGGGTTAACTGCCTTGTTCAGGGGAACAGTGGGTTAACTGCCTTGTTCAGGGGAACAGTGGGTTAACTGCCTTGTTCAGGGGAACAGTGGGTTAACTACCTTGTTCAGGGGAACAGTGGGTTAACTTCCTTGTTCAGGGGGAACAGTGGGTTAACTTCCTTGTTCAGGGGGAACAGTGGGTTAACTGCCTTGTTCAGGGGGAACAGTGGGTTAACTGCCTTGTTCAGGGGAACAGTGGGTTAACTGCCTTGTTCAGGGGAACAGTGGGTTAACTGCCTTGTTCAGGGGAACAGTGGGTTAACTGCCTTGTTCAGGGGGAACAGTGGGTTAACTGCCTTGTTCAGGGGGAACAGTGGGTTTAACTGCCTTGTTCAGGGGGAACAGTGGGTTTAACTGCCTTGTTCAGGGGAACAGTGGGTTAACTGCCTTGTTCAGGGGAACAGTGGGTTAACTGCCTTGTTCAGGGGAACAGTGGGTTAACTGCCTTGTTCAGGGGAACAGTGGGTTAACTGCCTTGTTCAGGGGAACAGTGGGTTAACTGCCTTGTTCAGGGGAACAGTGGGTTAACTGCCTTGTTCAGGGGAACAGTGGGTTAACTGCCTTGTTCAGGGGAACAGTGGGTTTAACTGCCTTGTTCAGGGGAACAGTGGGTTTAACTGCCTTGTTCAGGGGAACAGTGGGTTTAACTGCCTTGTTCAGGGGAACAGTGGGTTTAACTGCCTTGTTCAGGGGAACAGTGGGTTTAACTGCCTTGTTCAGGGGGAACAGTGAGTTAACTGCCTTGTTCAGGGGGAACAGCGAGTTAACTGCCTTGTTCAGGGGAACAGCGGGTTAACTGCCTTGTTCAGGGGAACAGCGGGTTAACTGCCTTGTTCAGGGGAACAGCGGGTTAACTGCCTTGTTCAGGGGAACAGCGGGTTAACTGCCTTGTTCAGGGGAACAGCGGGTTAACTGCCTTGTTCAGGGGGAACAGCGGGTTTAACTGCCTTGTTCAGGGGGAACAGCGGGTTTAACTGCCTTGTTCAGGGGGAACAGCGGGTTTAACTGCCTTGTTCAGGGGGAACAGCGGGTTTACTGCCTTGTTCAGGGGGAACAGCGGGTTAACTGCCTTGTTCAGGGGAACAGCGGGTTAACTGCCTTGTTCAGGGGAACAGCGGGTTAACTGCCTTGTTCAGGGGAACAGCGGGTTAACTGCCTTGTTCAGGGGAACAGTGGGGTTAACTGCCTTGTTCAGGGGAACAGTGGGGTTAACTGCCTTGTTCAGGGGAACAGTGGGGTTAACTGCCTTGTTCAGGGGAACAGTGGGGTTAACTGCCTTGTTCAGGGGAACAGTGGGGTTAACTGCCTTGTTCAGGGGAACAGTGGGGTTAACTGCCTTGTTCAGGGGAACAGTGGGGTTAACTGCCTTGTTCAGGGGAACAGTGGGGTTAACTGCCTTGTTCAGGGGAACAGTGGGGTTAACTGCCTTGTTCAGGGGAACAGTGGGGTTAACTGCCTTGTTCAGGGGAACAGTGGGGTTAACTGCCTTGTTCAGGGGAACAGTGGGGTTAACTGCCTTGTTCAGGGGAACAGTGGGGTTAACTGCCTTGTTCAGGGGAACAGTGGGGTTAACTGCCTTGTTCAGGGGAACAGTGGGGTTAACTGCCTTGTTCAGGGGAACAGTGGGGTTAACTGCCTTGTTCAGGGGAACAGTGGGGTTAACTGCCTTGTTCAGGGGAACAGTGGGGTTAACTGCCTTGTTCAGGGGAACAGTGGGGTTAACTGCCTTGTTCAGGGGAACAGTGGGGTTAACTGCCTTGTTCAGGGGAACAGTGGGGTTAACTGCCTTGTTCAGGGGAACAGTGGGGTTAACTGCCTTGTTCAGGGGAACAGTGGGGTTAACTGCCTTGTTCAGGGGAACAGTGGGGTTAACTGCCTTGTTCAGGGGAACAGTGGGGTTAACTGCCTTGTTCAGGGGAACAGTGGGTTAACTGCCTTGTTCAGGGGAACAGTGGGTTAACTGCCTTGTTCAGGGGAACAGTGGGTTAACTGCCTTGTTCAGGGGAACAGTGGGTTAACTGCCTTGTTCAGGGGAACAGTGGGTTAACTGCCTTGTTCAGGGGAACAGTGGGTTAACTGCCTTGTTCAGGGGAACAGTGGGTTAACTGCCTTGTTCAGGGGAACAGTGGGTTAACTGCCTTGTTCAGGGGAACAGTGGGTTAACTGCCTTGTTCAGGGGAACAGTGGGGTTAACTGCCTTGTTCAGGGGGAACAGTGGGGTTAGCTGCCTTGTTCAGGGGGAACAGTGGGGTTAGCTGCCTTGTTCAGGGGAACAGTGGGGTTAACTGCCTTGTTCAGGGGAACAGTGGGGTTAACTGCCTTGTTCAGGGGAACAGTGGGGTTAACTGCCTTGTTCAGGGGAACAGTGGGTTAACTGCCTTGTTCAGGGGAACAGTGGGTTAACTGCCTTGTTCAGGGGAACAGTGGGTTAACTGCCTTGTTCAGGGGAACAGTGGGTTAACTGCCTTGTTCAGGGGAACAGTGGGTTAACTGCCTTGTTCAGGGGAACAGTGGGTTAACTGCCTTGTTCAGGGGAACAGTGGGTTAACTGCCTTGTTCAGGGGAACAGTGGGTTAACTGCCTTGTTCAGGGGAACAGTGGGTTAACTTCCTTGTTCAGGGGAACAGTGGGGTTAACTGCCTTGTTCAGGGGAACAGTGGGGTTAACTGCCTTGTTCAGGGGAACAGTGGGTTAACTGCCTTGTTCAGGGGAACAGTGGGTTAACTGCCTTGTTCAGGGGGAACAGTGGGGTTAACTGCCTTGTTCAGGGGGAACAGTGGGGTTAACTGCCTTGTTCAGGGGAACAGTGGGTTAACTGCCTTGTTCAGGGGAACAGTGGGTTAACTGCCTTGTTCAGGGGAACAGTGGGTTTAACTGCCTTGTTCAGGGGAACAGTGGGTTTAACTGCCTTGTTCAGGGGAACAGTGGGTGAACTGCCTTGTTCAGGGGAACAGTGGGTTAACTGCCTTGTTCAGGGGAACAGTGGGTTAACTGCCTTGTTCAGGGGAACAGTGGGTTAACTGCCCTGTTCAGGGGAACAGTGGGTTAACTGCCTTGTTCAGGGGAACAGTGGGTTAACTGCCCTGTTCAGGGGAACAGTGGGTTAACTGCCTTGTTCAGGGGGAACAGTGGGTTAACTGCCTTGTTCAGGGGGAACAGTGGGTTAACTGCCTTGTTCAGGGGAACAGTGGGTTAACTGCCTTGTTCAGGGGAACAGTGGGTTAACTGCCTTGTTCAGGGGAACGGTGGGTTAACTGCCTTGTTCAGGGGAACGGTGGGTTAACTGCCTTGTTCAGGGGAACGGTGGGTTAACTGCCTTGTTCAGGGGAACGGTGGGTTAACTGCCTTGTTCAGGGGAACGGTGGGTTAACTGCCTTGTTCAGGGGAACAGTGGGTTAACTGCCTTGTTCAGGGGGAACAGTGGGTTAACTGCCTTGTTCAGGGGAACAGTGGGTTAACTGCCTTGTTCAGGGGAACGGTGGGTTAACTGCCTTGTTCAGGGGAACGGTGGGTTAACTGCCTTGTTCAGGGGAACAGTGGGTTAACTGCCTTGTTCAGGGGAACAGTGGGTTAACTGCCTTGTTCAGGGGAACAGTGGGTTAACTGCCTTGTTCAGGGGAACAGTGGGTTAACTGCCTTGTTCAGGGGGAACAGTGGGTTAACTGCCTTGTTCAGGGGGAACAGTGGGTTAACTGCCTTGTTCAGGGGGAACAGTGGGTTAACTGCCTTGTTCAGGGGAACAGTGGGTTAACTGCCTTGTTCAGGGGAACAGTGGGTTAACTGCCTTGTTCAGGGGAACAGTGGGTTAACTGCCTTGTTCAGGGGAACAGTGGGGTTAACTGCCTTGTTCAGGGGAACAGTGGGTTAACTGCCTTGTTCAGGGGAACAGTGGGTTAACTGCCTAGTTCAGGGGAACAGTGGGTTTAACTGCCTTGTTCAGGGGAACAGTGGGTTAACTTCCTTGTTCAGGGGAACAGTGGGTTTAACTGCCTTGTTCAGCATATTTTTACCTTGTCAGCTTGGGGATTCAGTCCAGAAACCTTTTGGTTACTGGCCCAATGCTCTAACCACTAGGCTACCTGCCGCCTCTACGCTCTAACCACTAGGCTACCTGCCGCCTCTACGCTCTAACCACTAGGCTACCTGCCGCCTCTACGCTCTAACCACTAGGCTACCTGCCGCCTCTACGCTCTAACCACTAGGCTACCTGCCGCCTCTACGCTCTAACCACTAGGCTACCTGCCGCCTCTACGCTCTAACCACTAGGCTACCTGCCGCCTCTACGCTCTAACCACTAGGCTACCTGCCGCCTCTACGCTCTAACCACTAGGCTACCTGCCGCCCCTACGCTCTAACCACTAGGCTACCTGCCGCCCCTACGCTCTAACCACTAGGCTACCTGCAGCCCCTACACTCTAACCACTAGGATACATGCCGCCTCTACACTCTAACCACTAGGCCAGGTAGAATCAGGAATTCCCCAGGGCAGCTGTCTAGTCCCCTTACTTTTTCCATCTTTACTAATGACATGCCACTGGCTTTGAGTGAAGCCAGTGTGTCTATGTATGCGGATGACTCAACACTATACACGTCAGTTACTACAGCGACTGAAAACAGTTAGTTTAGTTAGTTAGTCCTAAATATTTCAGAAACTAAAAACATTTTATTTGGGACAAATCATTCACTAAACCCTAAACCTCAACTAAACCTTGTATTAAATAATGTGGAAATGGAGCAAGTTGAGTTGACTAAACTGCTTGGAGTAACCCTAGATTGTAAACTGTCATGGTCAAAACATATTGATTCAACAGTAGCTAAGATGGGGAGAAATCTGTCCATAATAAAGCACTGCTCTACCTTCTTAACAACACACTTAACAAGGCAGGTCCTACAGACCCTGGTTTTGTCACCTGACCACACATACTGTTCAGTCGTGTGGTCAGGTGCTACAAAGAGGGACCTCGGGAAACTACAATTGTCTCAGAACAGGGCAGCGTGTCTGGCCCTTGGATGTACACAGAGAGCTAACATTAATAATATGCATCTAAATCTCTCATGGCTCAAAGTGGAAGAGAGATTGACTTCATCACTACTTGTTTATTAAGTAAGAGGTGTTGACAAGCTGAAGGTACCGAGCTGTCTGTTTAAAAATACTAGCACACAGCTCAGACACCCCACAAGACATGTCACCAGAGGTTTCTTCACAGTCCCCAAGTCCAGAACAGACTATGGGAGGCACACAGTACTACATAGAGCCATGACTACATGGATCCATAATAAACCCCAGGAAGAGAAGCTGCTGCCTTGGCAGGAACTAATGGGGATCCATAATAAACCCCAGGAAGAGTAGCTGCTGCCTTGGCAGGAACTAATGGGGATCCATAATAAACCCCAGGAAGAGTAGCTGCTGCCTTGGCAGGAACTAATGGGGATCCATAATAAACCCCAGGAAGAGTAGCTGCTGCCTTGGCAGGAACTAATGGTGATCCATAATAAACCCCAGGAAGAGTAGCTGCTGCCTTGGCAGGAACTAATGGGGATCCATTATAAACCCCAGGAAGAGTAGCTGCTGCCTTGGCAGGAACTAATGGGGATCCATTATAAACCCCCAGGAAGAGTAGCTGCTGCCTTGGCAGGAACTAATGGGGATCCATAATAAACCCCAGGAAGAGTAGCTGCTGCCTTGGCAGGAACTAATGGGGATCCATAATAAACCCCAGGAAGAGTAGCTGCTGCCTCAGCAGGAACTAATGGGGATCCATAATAAACCTCAGGAAGAGTAGCTGCTGCCTTGGCAGGAACTAATGGGGATCCATTATAAACCCCTGGAAGAGTAGCCGCTGCCTTGGCAGGAACTAATGGGGATCCATAATAAACCCCAAGAAGAGTAGCTGCTGCCTTGGCAGGAACTAATGGGGATCCATAATAAACCCCAGGAAGAGTAGCTGCTGCCTTGGCAGGAACTAATGGGGATCCATTATAAACCCCTGGAAGAGTAGCTGCTGCCTTGGCAGGAACTAATGGGGATCCATAATAAACCCCAGGAAGAGTAGCTGCTGCCTTGGTAGGAACTAATGGGGATCCATAATAAACCTCAGGAAGAGTAGCTGCTGCCTTGGCAGGAACTAATGGGGATCCATAATAAACCCCAGGAAGAGTAGCTGCTGCCTTGGCAGGAACTAACGGGGATCCATAATAAACCTCAGGAAGAGTAGCTGCTGCCTTGGCAGGAACTAACGGGGATCCATAATAAACCCCAGGAAGAGAAGCTGCTGCCTTGGCAGGAACTAATGGGGATCCATAATAAACCCCAGGAAGAGTAGCTGCTGCCTTGGCAGGAACTAATGGGGATCCATTATAAACCCCTGGAAGAGTAGCTGCTGCCTTGGCAGGAACTAATGGGGATCCATAATAAACCCCAGGAAGAGTAGCTGCTGCCTTGGTAGGAACTAATGGGGATCCATAATAAACCTCAGGAAGAGTAGCTGCTGCCTTGGCAGGAACTAATGGGGATCCATAATAAACCCCAGGAAGAGTAGCTGCTGCCTTGGCAGGAACTAACGGGGATCCATAATAAACCTCAGGAAGAGTAGCTGCTGCCTTGGCAGGAACTAACGGGGATCCATAATAAACCCCAGGAAGAGAAGCTGCTGCCTTGGCAGGAACTAATGGGGATCCATAATAAACCTCAGGAAGAGTAGCTGCTGCCTTGGCAGGAACTAACGGGGATCCATAATAAACCTCAGGAAGATTAGCTGCTGCCTTGGCAGGAACTAATGGGGATCCATTACAAACCCCAGGAAGAGAAGCTGCTGCCTTGGCAGGAACTAATGGGGATCCATAATAAACCCCAGGAAGAGTAGCTGCTGCCTTGGCAGGAACTAATGGGGATCCATAATAAACCCCAGGAAGAGTAGCTGCTGCCTTGGCAGGAACTAATGGTGATCCATAATAAACCCCAGGAAGAATAGCTGCTGCCTTGGCAGGAACTAATGGGGATCCATAATAAACCCAGGAAGAGTAGCAGCTGCCTTGGCAGGAACTAATGGGAGTCTAGTTTTACCAGAACACATTGTGTTTTACAGCAAAGACCTGAGTAAGAGGATAGAGGAGTTGAAGAAGCACTTGAGCAGTCTCCTGGATGTGTGTTGCATTTAAATAGGGACAGGAGAGAAGACATTAGTTCAGGGTGAGAGGCGGGGCCCTGAGTTTCTCCTGACCTCACCAGGAGGGTGGAAGCTAAAACTAGGTACCATTTGTCCTGGTCATTTACATGACCTTGCCTTGGCCATACAATAGACTAGCATCCCGTCTAGGCTAGGGGTGTACTTGTACATCAAGCTGCCTCACACTACAGAAACAGTAGATGGACTCCTGCCCTATGGGCCGTTCTGGTTCACTGTACAGAAACAGTAGATGGACTCCTGCCCTATGGGCCGTTCTGGTTCACTGTACAGTAACAGGAGATGGACTCCTGCCCTATGGGCCGTTCTGGTTCACTCTACAGAAACAGGAGATGGACTCCTGCCCTATGGGCCGTTCTGGTTCACTCTCCAGAAACAGGAGATGGACTCCTGCCCTATGGGCCGTTCTGGTTCACTGTACAGAAACAGGAGATGGACTCCTGCCCTATGGGCCGTTCTGGTTCACTCTACAGAAACAGGAGATGGACTCCTGCCCTATGGGCCGTTCTGGTTCACTGTACAGAAACAGGAGATGGACTCCTGCCCTATGGGCCGTTCTGGTTCACTGTATAGAAACAGGAGATGGACTCCTGCCCTATGGGCCGTTCTGGTTCACTATACAGAAACAGGAGATGGACTCCTGCCCTATGGGCCGTTCTGGTTCACTGTATAGAAACAGGAGATGGACTCCTGCCCTATGGGCCGTTCTGGTTCACTGTACAGAAACAGGAGATGGACTCCTGCCCTATGGGCCGTTCTGGTTCACTATACAGAAACAGGAGATGGACTCCTGCCCTATGGGCCGTTCTGGTTCACTGTACAGAAACAGGAGATGGTCTCCTGCCCTACGGGCCGTTCTGGCTCACTATACAGAAACAGGAGATGGACTCCTGCCCTACGGGCCGTTCTGGTTCACTCTACAGAAACAGGAGATGGACTCCTGCCCTACGGGCCGTTCTGGTTCACTATACAGAAACAGGAGATGGACTCCTGCCCTACGGGCCGTTCTGGTTCACTGTACAGTAACAGGAGATGGACTCCTGCCCTATGGGCCGTTCTGGTTCACTGTACAGAAACAGGAGATGGACTCCTGCCCTATGGGCCGTTCTGGTTCACTCTACAGAAACAGGAGATGGACTCCTGCCCTATGGGCCGTTCTGGTTCACTGTACAGAAACAGGAGATGGACTGCTGCCCTATGGGCCGTTCTGGTTCACTCTCCAGAAACAGGAGATGGACTCCTGCCCTATGGGCCGTTCTGGTTCACTGTACAGAAACAGGAGATGGACTCCTGCCCTATGGGCCGTTCTGGTTCACTCTCCAGAAACAGGAGATGGACTCCTGCCCTATGGGCCGTTCTGGTTCACTCTCCAGAAACAGGAGATGGACTCCTGCCCTATGGGCCGTTCTGGTTCACTGTACAGAAACAGGAGATGGACTCCTGCCCTATGGGCCGTTCTGGTTCACTCTACAGAAACAGGAGATGGACTCCTGCCCTATGGGCCGTTCTGGTTCACTGTACAGAAACAGGAGATAGACTCCTGCCTAGACAAAAATCCATATTGTGATAAATTGCCTGAATGAACAATGAAAAGAACGATACGTTTATAACATGAATAATGTGCTCCACAGTTTAACATGAATAATGTGCTCCAACATGAATAATGTGCTCCACAGTTTAACATGAATAATGTGCTCCACCGTTTAGCATGAATAATGTGCTCCAACATGAATAATGTGCTCCACAGTTTAACATGAATAATGTGCTCCGCCGTTTAGCATGAATAATGTGCTCCACCGTTTAACATGAATAATGTGCTCCACCGTTTAGCATGAATAATGTGCTCCACCGTTTAACATGAATAATGTGCTCCACCGTTTAGCATGAATAATGTGCTCCACCATTTAACATGAATAATGTGCTCCGCCATTTAACATGAATAATGTGCTCCACCGTTTAACATGAATAATGTGCTCCACCATTTAACATGAATAATGTGCTCCACCGTTTAACATGAATAATGTGCTCCACCGTTTAGCATGAATAATGTGCTCCACCGTTTAACATGAATAATGTGCTCCACCGTTTAGCATGAATAATGTGCTCCACCGTTTAACATGAATAATGTGCTCCACCATTTAACATGAATAATGTGCTCCACCATTTAACATGAATAATGTGCTCCACCATTTAACATGAATAATGTGCTCCACCGTTTAGCATGAATAATGTGCTCCACCGTTTAGCATGAATAATGTGCTCCACCGTTTAGCATGAATAATGTGCTCCACCGTTTAGCATGAATAATGTGCTCCACCGTTTAGCATGAATAATGTGCTCCACCGTTTAGCATGAATAATGTGCTCCACCGTTTAGCATGAATAATGTGCTCCACCGTTTAACATGAATAATGTGCTCCGCCGTTTAACATGAATAATGTGCTCCACAGTTTAACATGAATAATGTGCTCCACCGTTTAACATGAATAATGTGCTCCACCGTTTAACATGAATAATGTGCTCCACCATTGTTTTTATTCTCCTTTAAACCACTACTACCAGTTTAATGGTTGAAGCCATTAATTGTCCCATGAACAATCACACGTATTATCAAACTTATTTAAATTTCAAAATTTGACATTTGTCTAGTATAGAGCTACTTATCGTAATGAACGAGATCAGCAAAATGCCTGTGATAAGTGGTTGGTCGGTGTCGATCATTGTAGGTTTATTATCCCAGCTCTACTCCAACCTCATGGGTCTGTCTGGCTCTTACAAAACTAGTTACACTACATGACCAAAAGTATGTGGACACCTGCTCGTTTAACATCTCATTACAAAATCATGGGCATTAATATGGAGTTGGTCCCCCCCTCTTTGCTGCTATAACAGCCTCCACTCTTCTGGGAAGGCTTTCCACTAGATGTTGGAACATTGCTGCTATAACAGCCTCCACTCTTCTGGGAAGGCTTTCCACTAGATGTTGGAACATTGCTGCTATAACAGCCTCCACTCTTCTGGGAAGGCTTTCCACTAGATGTTGGAACATTGCTGCCAGGACTTGCTACCATTCAGCCACGAGCATTAGTGAGGTCGGGCACTGATGTTGGGCGATTAGGCCTGGCTCGCAGTCGGTGTTCCAATTCATCCCAAAGCTTTTCGATGGGGTTGAGGTCAGGGCTCTGTGTAGGCCAGTCAAGTTCTTACACACCGATCTCGACAAACCATTTCTGTATGGACCTCGCTTTGTGCACGGGGCCATTCTCATGCTGAAACAGGAAAGGGCCTTCCCCCAATTGGTGAAGAGTGATTCTTCACTCCAGAGAACCCGTTTCAACTGCTCCAGAGTCCAATGGCGGCGAGCTTTACACCACTCCAGCTGACGCTTGGCATTGCGCATGGTGATCTGACGCTTGTGTGTGGCTGCTCGGCCATGGAAACCCATTTCATGAAGCTCCCGACGAACAGTTCTGGTGCTGACGTTGCTTCCAGAGGCAGTTTGGAACTCGGTAGTGAGAGTTGCAACCCGAGGACAGATGTTTTTTAATGCGCTACGGGGTTCAGCACTTGTGCATTTAATTTAAATATGTAAAGTGTTTATGTAAAAACGCCTCTAAGACAGAAAGTATATTTTTCCTCAAGAATCCACATGAATAAGACTACCTCGGTGCCTCTGCTTGTGAAGGGAGAAGGCCAAGTCTGACAGAGAACAAACAGCTTCCGAAGAGACAGGATTCTTAGTATGTGGTATTCATTTAGCCATGCAGAATGGAACACTGTAACGCCACAAACAGCCACAGGATAGCAGTACTGACTGTATCCATCCACAGTTAGAGAATTGCGCAGGTTTCATCATCACCAAATCCTGTGCCTTTCAGCTTCTTGGTGGATGACGTGACCAGACATACCACCCCCTTTTTTTTTTGTGTGTTTTTTTTTTAGACCTTGAGAAAACAGCCCAGAGCTAGCAAGCTGTAACACGGGTTTTCATGTAACTGTAAATAGTGCTAATGGTTGGCTAGCTTGAGGTGCATACATGGTCTTGTCATATTCAGCAGTGCAGGCGTCTCTTGGGCACTCAGTCTCTCCTCCTCCTCTCCCTCCCCCTCTTACCGGTGCAGGTGTCTCCTGGGCACTCCGTCTCTCCTCCTCACCTACCTTCTATCCTCTCCTCTCACTCCCCTACCTCTTCCACCCCCCTACTTTCCTCCACCCTCTTACCAGTGCGGGCATCTCCTGGACAGTCTGCCTCTCCCCTACCTCCTCCTCCTCCTCTCCCTCCCCCTCTTACCAGTGCAGGCATCTCCTGGGCAGTCCGCCTCTCCCCTACCTCCTCCTCCTCCTCTCCATCCCCCTCTTACCGGTGCAGGCGTTTCCTGTGCGCTCCGTCTCTCCTCCTCCTCGACGCTCTTCCGGCAGCTCTGGCAGATCCAGAGCGGCACCTCTCCCAGTAGAGACTGGCTCAGCGAAGGCACGGTGTCGGATAGCTTCCGGCCCGGCACCTCTCTGAGCAGGGCCTGGGACAGGGCTGGGACAGCGTCAGCTAGCTTCGCCCCGTGGCCCCCAGGCAGACCGTTGGCAGAGCTCGCCCCCCAGTCCTTAAACTCACGGTGACACAGGAGGCAGCAGGTGTGCATTGGCTGGGGGAGAGCGACAGAGAGGTGAGCCAGTGATATTAGGAATGCAGCGGAGAGGAGGAGAGACAGAGATCAATCATCTAGGTGAAGGACAGGTGAAAGTAGGGGGAGGAGAGGAGAAGAGCGGAGGATGGGGAGGAGAAGAGAGGAGGATGGGGAGGAGAAGAGAGGAGGATGGAGGAGGGATGGAAGAAGGGAGGAAGAGGGGAGGATGGGGAGGAGAAGAGAGGAGGATGGAGGAGGGATGGAAGAAGGGAGGAAGAGGGGAGGATGGTTGGAGGAGAGCAGAGAGGAGGATGTTTTAGGTCAAGATCAGGGGTGGAGGAGAGGATGGGATCTGAGGAGAAGTGGATGTTAGTGAGATTGACATGGAGCATAATAAAGTTGTCCCCTGGACACTGATCTAAGGTCAAGTTTTTAACACAGAGATTAGAATTTCACGAGTAAGAACTGACCATGTTGACAAGGATCACAATAATATTTGTATTGCAAAGAGGAAGTAGAAGTTGACCATGGCGCCAGCTTGGCACATGCAGTGGTTTCTTAGAACAAACAGTGGTTAGAATGTAGTGATTGATTTCATGTGTCCCATGTCCACACTAGCTAGTGGTCTGCTGGTACAGTAAGCTTTGTTGACCACAAATACCGCATACACCTACAAGGGCGTCCATGTAATGTTTAGGTAAAAACTTCGACGCATACATATGACACTTGAGATGTGCAGAGAAAGTGTAAACTTAACTAAAGCAAGCCATGCATGGTTCTAGTCAAAACGTTAACACTATTTACAGTTAAAGTTACTCAGATGACTACCTCTGGGATGTAGTTTGTTAGTCAACTAGCTAAGCACGTGTAGTTACAGTACCGGTGTACAGTATATGGTGTACTAGCTGCCAAGTGTGATTACATGTCAGCAAACTTTCAATACCACCGTGAGTTAGGAGCTAACAAGCTAGATACAATTTTAACCGCAACATTTTACGACTTATCCGTGGCAAGCGCGCAACAATGTCAATCTTGCGACTGACACTAACTAACGTTACTACCAGAAAATGCAGACTGGATGTCGTTAGCTAGCTAGCCTAGTTGGCTAAAACTAATGTGAATGTGTATTTATTGATGGCTTGTACAATTTACAACGCTGGCTAAGTTTTAATTATTTATTAAGCTAGTGGAGCTAGCTATTACTCCGCCCCGATCAGATTGTAAATGAACAAAAAAATACAACCCCGGAGCACTAGTTAGTTATGCAACTTAGCTAGCTAGAATCCCCAATCAACCATCCAAACACCGAAGGAATTAACGTTAGCAGAAATACAGGATGTCCCTAAATGATTGGTAGGTTAGCTAACCTTTTAGCTAGCCCACTAGTTATTTATGCGGCTAGCTAACGTTACCTGATTCGCCCTGGCCGCCAGTCTATCCAGCCCTGCATCTCCGCCACCACCGCCAGCTGTATCTCCGGGAGAGACGGGGCTCTTCGGTATGCTCTGTTGTCCGGGCACTAGCTCCTTGCTCCCGACTCCTTGCTGTTTGCTCTTCTTCCTCGCCATCACGCAGGTGTCGGATATATCCTTTAGCCAAGGTTGCACTAGTTTAGAGGTGTTTAAAAGCACGGTTTCGATTCTTCTAGTATCACAAATGCTCACTATCTTCTCCAGTCAAGACAACAGTCAATATGGCGGAGCGCTGCCACACTCGGGGGTTCATAGGTCAAAGATAGTACTGGCAAAATGGCTTCACTATGATGAAGCTAAGCAGTCGCCATGTTGAGTGAGGGCAACCGTTCCAGGTAAATCACACAGTATAACGTTTTGTACAAAATCTCTGGTTTACAGGCCACAAATTGGTGCATTTCACATTTTGGATTTATTGGCATAATTCATATTTCCACCTGAACTATTATATAATGATAATAGTCTATCAATGACTGGCTACCACACCATTCAACGTCATGTTATTACACACAACGTCATGTTATTACACACAACGTCATGTTATTACACACACCGTCATGTTATTACACACAACGTCATGTTATTACACACACCGTCATGTTATTACACACACCGTCATGTTATTACACACAACGTCATGTTATTACACACACCGTCATGTTATTACACACACCGTCATGTTATTACACACACCGTCATGTTATTACACACACCGTTATGTTATTACACACAACGTCATGTTATTACACACACCGTCATGTTATTACACACACCGTCATGTTATTACACACACCGTCATGTTATTACACACAACGTCATGTTATTACACACAACGTCATGTTATTACACCCCTATGTTCCCTGGGCCCTATGTTCCCTGGGCCCTATGTTCCCTGGGCCCTATATTTCCTGGGCCCTATGTTCCCTGGGCCCTATGTTCCCTGGGCCCTATGTTCCCTGGGCCCTATGTTCCCTGGGCCCTGTGTTCCCTGGGCCCTATGTTCCCTGGGCCCTATGTTCCCTGGGCCCTGTGTTTCCTGGGCCCTATGTTCCCTGGGCCCTATGTTCCCTGGGCCCTATTTTCCCTGGGCCCTATGTTCCCTGGGCCCTATATTTCCTGGGCCCTATATTTCCTGGAAACATAGAGCTGAGGGAACATAGAGCTGAGGGGAATATTTCAAGTTTCTTGGTGTCCACATCACCAACGAACTATCATGGTCCAAACATACCAAGACAGTTGTGAAGAGGGCACGACAACACCTTTTCCCCCTCAGGAGACTGTAAAGATTTGGCATGGGTCCCCAGATCCTCAAAATATTCTACAGCTGCACCATCTAGCATCCTGACCGGTTTCATCACCACTTGGTATGGCAACTGCTCGGCTTCTGACCGTAAGGCGCTACAGAGGGTAGTGCGAATGGCCCAGTACATGACTGGGGCCAAGCTTCCTGCCATCCAGGACCTATATACTAGGCAGTGTCAGAGGAAGGCCCAAACAATTGTCAAAGACTCTAGTTACCCAAGTCATAGACTGTTCTCTCTGCTTCTGCACGGTAAGCGGTACCCGAGCGCCAAGTCTTGGACCAAAAGGCTCCTTAACAGCTGCGGAACAATTTATCAAATGGCCACCCTGACTATTTACATTGACACCCCCCTATTTACATATTATCTATGCGTAGTCACTTTACAAACTACCTCGACTAACCTGTACCCCCCGCACATTGACTCTGTACCGGTATATATGTATATAGCCTCATTATTGTTATGTAATTTTCTTGTGTCACTTTTTGATTAGATTTTTTTTTTTTCCTTTTTTTAAAAACTTTTTTAAAACTTTTTTTAACTTTACTTTACTGTAAATATTTTCTTAACTCTATTTCTTGAACTGCATTGTTGGTTAAGGGCTCGTAAATACGAACATAGGTTTGAGGGAACATAGGGCTGAGGGAACATACTGTAGGGCTGAGGGAACATAGGGCTGAGGGAACATAGGGCTGAGGGAACATAGGGCTGAGGGAACATAGGGCTGAGGGAACATAGGGCTGAGGGAACATACTGTAGGGCTGAGGGAACATTGGGCTGAGGGAACATAGGGCTGAGGGAACATAGGGCTGAGGGAACATAGGGCTGAGGGAACATAGGGCTGAGGGAACATAGGGCTGAGGGAACATACTGTAGGGCTGAGGGAACATTGGGCTGAGGGAACATAGGGCTGAGGGAACATAGGTTTGAGGGAACATAGGGCTGAGGGAACATACTGTAGGGCTGAGGGAACATTGGGCTGAGGGAACATAGGGCTGAGGGAACATAGGGCTGAGGGAACATAGGGCTGAGGGAACATAGGTTTGAGGGAACATAGGGCTGAGGGAACATACTGTAGGGCTGAGGGAACATAGGGCTGAGGGAACATAGGGCTGAGGGAACATAGGGCTGAGGGAACATATGGCTGAGGGAACATAGGGCTGAGGGATTATAGGGCTGAGGGAACATATGGCTGAGGGAACATAGAGCTGAGGGAACATAGGGCTGAGGGAACATAGGGCTGAGGGAACATAGGGCTGAGGGAACATAGGTTTGAGGGAACATAGGGCTGAGGGAACATACTGTAGGGCTGAGGGAACATAGGGCTGAGGGAACATAGGGCTGAGGGAACATAGGGCTGAGGGAACATAGGACTGAGGGAACATAGGGTGGACCTAAAGGTCATAAAATTTGGCATTTGCAGAACATTTTGTAGCAAGCTATTGAATTCAGTGTACAATGAAATACTTTGTATCGTCTTTGCAATAATGCACAGTTCTGTGTGTCCTTTGGACGACCATGGAAGCCACCAGATGAGGGTTCCCCAACTGAAACGAGTGGACGATCCCTGCCCTAGACTATTGTGGAATGATTATAAATATACAGACTCAATCCTCTTGAACACCAAATCAGAAGAAGACAAAACGACTGACGGCATAAAAACTTCTCACTTTGAGCTGGTTTCAGTTTCAACATACTGGAAGCTACGTCTCATTATAAAAAATAAAAGAAAAAATTGAAAACGTATTTTTTTAGATGTCAATACAACATATTTCGGATTTTTTTAAATATAATCGTTTAAGGTCATATTTCGAGAAAATGTGTCGATCTGTTGTTCTGTTCTATTATTAGGCTGTTCACAATTCAAAGTGAAAATCGCGCGCTCTCGGACGGAGGCGGCTGGAAAACAAGGGAGCGGTAGTCTTGGGAGGTGGCGGACTGACGTCAATCACGTCGCCAGAGAAGGTGATTCCTTACTGAAGTGCAGAAGACCAAGCACATACTATTGCAGCACTCTGTCGTTGAGATACATTTTGACTGGTGTATTTACCTATATTTCAACTATTTACAATGGACGCGAACACTTGCAACATTCAGGTTCTTCTGCAAGCTGCTGAATTCTTGGAGAGAAGAGAACGAGGTAACTTAAGGTTTCTGTTCCGTCTGTCAACTTCACTTGTCAACCAGCTGGGGTACAATAACGAAATGTACACAAATAGCGACTATCTATTAATTAACTGCAAATATCTGACATACATTGTGCATGTTACGGTTAAGATCGTTACTATTCAGTAATAAATCGATGCAATAAGCAGTTAAGGGAGCCTAGGTTTTATTCGGCGCTTCATATCTGACTCTGTGACCTAGATACGGGACTCATCATTGTACACAAAGGCGCCAAGTCTGGAGCGGTTTGAAAATATAGCCAGAACAGCGACAGAATTTATGAATGACAATGAATGAACTAATAAAGATTTTGCAATTCCAGCAGTTGTTCTTTGTAGCCAACTGGCATGAATAACCAAAATTGCCCATGTTGATGTAATGTGATACAATTGCGTGATCGCGCCAAAAAACCCCGAAAAACACAACGTCAGCAGCATCTGTGTCTGACACTTGGATGGAAGAATAGAACAGAATGCACCCGGCTTTCTTTCTTCTGCACAATAGCCAGCCGCCCAAAATTGATCTTTGTGTGTTTGCAATCACAGCTATTTCCTCACTTTACCTGTTTATTGAGTGTTGTTCAATATCCCATGTAGCAGTTAAGTTCTGGGGACTCGCCGGTATATTTGTCATCTGAAACATCCTACAATTTTGCAGCGCCTTCAGAACGTATTCAATACCTCTTGACTTATTCCACATGTTGTTGTGTTTACAGCCCTGAATTCTAAATGGGTAAAAACAATTATTTCACCAATCTACCCACAATACCCCATAATGAAAAAGTCAAAACATTTAGAAATGTTAGCAAATTTATTGAAAATGAAATACAGAAATATCTAATTTACATAAGTATTCACACCCCTGAGTCGATTCTTTGTAGAATAACCTTTGGCAGCGATTACAGTTGTGAGTCTGGCTAAGTCTCTAAAACAGACTGTGAATTACACCGTGACATTCTAGGGTCTCTATTGGCAGCATGTGCCTGCACAATTTTCTTTATGGACCTAATAATAAAGACGTCATTTAACGGTAAAAATTAATGACCTTTTAATGTGGCATGAACACAACCAGTCATGATGTTTTCCTCTGATAGTCAAACAAATCACTTGACAAAGTAGGCTACCTGTCCACTCCAAAGTAATCCCAGCATCTAAACAGTTCACTGCATACACACTCGCACTATTTGACGAGTGGAAATAGACACCTGTTTACCAAACACCACAGTGTGACTTATGACGTCCGCGAATGCCATTGATTAAGCCTGCATTCATAGATTACCATTGATTAGGCCTATATTAATTGATTGCCATTGATTAGGCCTACATTAATTGATTGCCATTTATTAGGCCTACATTCATATATTACCATTGATTAGGCCTACATTAATATATTACCATTGATTAGGCCTACATTCATATATTACCATTGATTAGGCCTACATTCATATATTACCATTGATTAGGCCTACATTCATATATTACCATTGATTAGGCCTACATTCATATATTACCATTGATTAGGCCTACATTCATATATTACCATTGATTAGGCCTACATTCATATATTACCATTGATTAGGCCTACATTCATATATTACCATTGATTAGGCCTACATTAATTGATACGTCATGCTGACAAATTTACCTTTTTTTTTTGTAGCCTGAAAAGTAGGGACACCTGAAATGGGGCTGAAACTGTCTAGAGGAAAAAAGGAATGGTCCCCCTAACTCACATGGTACATTTACTATGAACTTCCAACAGGCCTAGTGGCAGACAGTGATGTAGTGGTAAAATAAATAGGTGGGTCATTCTGATTGCTGGTTGCAGTGAAAAAATGCAACACTCCCTCTATTGCCAATGCATTTATCTGGAAAAGGTGGGGAAACTGTGTTTACATGCACTAGGACTACAGTACTGCTGGTAGTCTACCCTTCACTAGGACTACAGTACTGCTGGTAGTCTACCCTCCACTAGGACTACAGTACTGCTGGTAGTCTACCCTCCACTAGGACCACAGTACTGCTGGTAGTCTACCCTCCACTAGGACTACAGTACTGCTGGTAGTCTACCCTCCACTAGGACTACAGTACTGCTGGTAGTCTACCCTCCACTAGGACTACAGTACTGCTGGTAGTCTACCCTCCACTAGGACTACAGTACTGCTGGTAGTCTACCCTCCACTAGGACTACAGTACTGCTGGTAGTCTACCCTCCACTAGGACTACAGTACTGCTGGTAGTCTACCCTCCACTAGGACTACAGTACTGCTGGTAGTCTACCCTCCACTAGGACTACAGTACTGCTGGTAGTCTACCCTCCACTAGGACTACAGTACTGCTGGTAGTCTACCCTCCACTAGGACTACAGTACTGCTGGTAGTCTACCCTCCACTAGGACTACAGTACTGCTGGTAGTCTACCCTCCACTAGGACTACAGTACTGCTGGTAGTCTACCCTCCACTAGGACTACAGTACTGCTGGTAGTCTACCCTCCACTAGGACTACAGTACTGCTGGTAGTCTACCCTCCACTAGGACTACAGTACTGCTGGTAGTCTACCCTCCACTAGGACTACAGTACTGCTGGTAGTCTACCCTCCACTAGGACTACAGTACTGCTGGTAGTCTACCCTCCACTAGGACTACAGTACTGCTGGTAGTCTACCCTCCACTAGGACTACAGTACTGCTGGTAGTCTACCCTCCACTAGGACTACAGTACTGCTGGTAGTCTACCCTCCACTAGGACTACAGTACTGCTGGTAGTCTACCCTCCACTAGGACTACAGTACTGCTGGTAGTCTACCCTCCACTAGGACTACAGTACTGCTGGTAGTCTACCCTCCACTAGGACTACAGTACTGCTGGTAGTCTACCCTCCACTAGGACTACAGTACTGCTGGTAGTCTACCCTCCACTAGGACTACAGTACTGCTGGTAGTCTACCCTCCACTAGGACTACAGTACTGCTGGTAGTCTACCCTCCACTAGGACTACAGTACTGCTGGTAGTCTACCCTCCACTAGGACTACAGTACTGCTGGTAGTCTACCCTCCACTAGGACTACAGTACTGCTGGTAGTCTACCCTCCACTAGGACTACAGTACTGCTGGTAGTCTACCCTTCACTAGGACTACAGTACTGCTGGTAGTCTACCCTCCACTAGGACTACAGTACTGCTGGTAGTCTACCCTCCACTAGGACTACAGTACTGCTGGTAGTCTACCCTCCACTAGGACTACAGTACTGCTGGTAGTCTACCCCCCACTAGGACTACAGTACTGCTGGTAGTCTACCCTCCACTAGGACTACAGTACTGCTGGTAGTCTACCCCCCACTAGGACTACAGTACTGCTGGTAGTCTACCCTCCACTAGGACTACAGTACTGCCGGTAGTCTACCCTCCACTAGGACTACAGTACTGCTGGTAGTCTACCCTCCACTAGGACTACAGTACTGCCGGTAGTCTACCCTCCACTAGGACTACAGTACTGCTGGTAGTCTACCCTCCACTAGGACTACAGTACTGCTGGTAGTCTACCCTCCACTAGGACTACAGTACTGCTGGTAGTCTACCCTCCACTAGGACTACAGTACTGCTGGTAGTCTACCCTCCACTAGGACTACAGTACTGCTGGTAGTCTACCCTCCACTAGGACTACAGTACTGCTGGTAGTCTACCCTCCACTAGGACTACAGTACTGCTGGTAGTCTACCCTCCACTAGGACTACAGTACTGCTGGTAGTCTACCCTCCACTAGGACTACAGTACTGCTGGTAGTCTACCCTCCACTAGGACTACAGTACTGCTGGTAGTCTACCCTCCACTAGGACCACAGTACTGCTGGTAGTCTACCCTCCACTAGGACTACAGTACTGCTGGTAGTCTACCCTCCACTAGGACTACAGTACTGCTGGTAGTCTACCCTCCACTAGGACTACAGTACTGCTGGTAGTCTACCCTCCACTAGGACTACAGTACTGCTGGTAGTCTACCCTCCACTAGGACTACAGTACTGCTGGTAGTCTACCCTCCACTAGGACTACAGTACTGCTGGTAGTCTACCCTCCACTAGGACTACAGTACTGCTGGTAGTCTACCCTCCACTAGGACTACAGTACTGCTGGTAGTCTACCCTCCACTAGGACTACAGTACTGCTGGTAGTCTACCCTCCACTAGGACTACAGTACTGCTGGTAGTCTACCCTCCACTAGGACTACAGTACTGCTGGTAGTCTACCCTCCACTAGGACTACAGTACTGCTGGTAGTCTACCCTCCACTAGGACTACAGTACTGCTGGTAGTCTACCCTCCACTAGGACTACAGTACTGCTGGTAGTCTACCCTCCACTAGGACTACAGTACTGCTGGTAGTCTACCCTCCACTAGGACTACAGTACTGCTGGTAGTCTACCCTCCACTAGGACTACAGTACTGCTGGTAGTCTACCCTCCACTAGGACTACAGTACTGCTGGTAGTCTACCCTCCACTAGGACTACAGTACTGCTGGTAGTCTACCCTCCACTAGGACTACAGTACTGCTGGTAGTCTACCCTCCACTAGGACTACAGTACTGCTGGTAGTCTACCCTCCACTAGGACTACAGTACTGCTGGTAGTCTACCCTCCACTAGGACTACAGTACTGCTGGTAGTCTACCCTCCACTAGGACTACAGTACTGCTGGTAGTCTACCCTCCACTAGGACTACAGTACTGCTGGTAGTCTACCCTCCACTAGGACTACAGTACTGCTGGTAGTCTACCCTCCACTAGGACTACAGTACTGCTGGTAGTCTACCCTCCACTAGGACTACAGTACTGCTGGTAGTCTACCCTCCACTAGGACTACAGTACTGCTGGTAGTCTACCCTCCACTAGGACTACAGTACTGCTGGTAGTCTACCCTCCACTAGGACCACAGTACTGCTGGTAGTCTACCCTCCACTAGGACTACAGTACTGCTGGTAGTCTACCCTCCACTAGGACTACAGTACTGCTGGTAGTCTACCCTCCACTAGGACTACAGTACTGCTGGTAGTCTACCCTCCACTAGGACTACAGTACTGCTGGTAGTCTACCCTCCACTAGGACTACAGTACTGCTGGTAGTCTACCCTCCACTAGGACTACAGTACTGCTGGTAGTCTACCCTCCACTAGGACTACAGTACTGCTGGTAGTCTACCCTCCACTAGGACCACAGTACTGCTGGTAGTCTACCCTCCACTAGGACTACAGTACTGCTGGTAGTCTACCCTCCACTAGGACTACAGTACTGCTGGTAGTCTACCCTCCACTAGGACTACAGTACTGCTGGTAGTCTACCCTCCACTAGGAACACACACAGAACAGGTAGCCTATATTCAATATAATACACACGTTTAATCAACACGTGTTTTACACCCTAGTTCAAGATTTAATGGTTGTCTTCACAGATCGGGCGACACCTTTCTTTCCTTACATTAATGCCATTTATAACAGTGTTATTAGTAATTATTAAGCATTTAACAATTGAAGTACAACAGTGAACTTAATCTCTAAACGAATCCTAGATCTTGGAGATTTCAGGGGGAAATGCACTGTAAGTGTAGCTATGCCTACGTGACATTTAATGTTGTTTCTCCGCGAAAACAGTTCTCATTGGCACACAAATCCACAATAATGTAGGCCTATGCTACATTACATTACATACATAGGGATTCCTGAGTGGCGCAGCGGTCTAAGGCACTGCATTGCAAGAGGTCCATGGTTCGAATCCTGGCTGTATCACATCCAGCCGTGATTGGGAGTCCCATAGGGCGGCTCAAAATTGGCCCAGCGTCGTCTGGGTTTGGCCCGGGGTAGGCCGCCATTGTAAATAAGAATTTGTTCTTAACTGACTTGCCAAGTTAAATTTAGGTTAAATTTAAAAAATATAACAGAAAGAGACAACTATAGGCATCAGCCTGCTGTCATTAATGTATTTTATCTTTATTTAACTAGTCAGTTAAGAACTAATTCTTATTTATCAATGATGGCCTAGGAACAGTGGGTTAGTGATATTGGTGTCTAGCTGTAGGCTAGTTGTCTAGTGATATTGGTGTCTAGCTGTAGACTAGTTGTCTAGTGATATTGGTGTCTAGTGATATTGGTGTCTAGTGATATTGGTGTCTAGTGATATTGGTGTCTAGTGATATTGGTGTCTAGCTGTAGGCTAGTTGTCTAGTGATATTGGTGTCTAGCTGTAGGCTAGTTGTCTAGTGATATTGGTGTCTAGTTGTAGGCTAGTTGTCTAGTGATATTGGTGTCTAGCTGTAGGCTAGTTGTCTAGTGATATTGGTGTCTAGCTGTAGACTAGTTGTCTAGTGATATTGGTGTCTAGTGATATTGGTGTCTAGCTGTAGGCTAGTTGTCTAGTGATATTGGTGTCTAGTGATATTGGTGTCTAGTGATATTGGTGTCTAGCTGTAGACTAGTTGTCTAGTGATATTGGTGTCTAGTTGTAGGCTAGTTGTCTAGTGATATTGGTGTCTAGCTGTAGACTAGTTGTCTAGTGATATTGGTAACTAGCTGTAGGCTAGTTGTCTAGTGATATTGGTAACTAGCTGTAGGCTAGTTGTCTAGTGATATTGGTGTCTAGTGATATTGGTAACTAGCTGTAGGCTAGTTGTCTAGTGATATTGGTGTCTAGCTGTAGACTAGTTGGCTAGTGATATTGGTAACTAGCTGTAGGCTAGTTGTCTAGTGATATTGGTAACTAGCTGTAGACTAGTTGTCTAGTGATATTGGTAACTAGCTGTAGGCTAGTTGTCTAGTGATATTGGTGTCTAGCTGTAGACTAGTTGGCTAGTGATATTGGTGTCTAGCTGTAGGCTAGTTGTCTAGTGATATTGGTGTCTAGTGATATTGGTATCTAGTGATATTGGTGTCTAGCTGTAGACTAGGTGTCTAGTGATATCGGTGTCTAGTGATATTGGTGTCTAGTGATATTGGTATCTAGTTGTCTAGTGATATTGGTGTCTAGTTGTAGACTAGTTGTCTAGTGATATTGGTGTCTAGCTGTAGGCTAGTTGTCTAGTGATATTGGTGTCTAGCTGTAGGCTAGTTGTCTAGTGATATTGGTGTCTAGCTGTAGGCTAGTTGTCTAGTGATATTGGTGTCTAGCTGTAGACTAGTTGTCTAGTGATATTGGTGTCTAGTTGTAGACTAGTTGTCTAGTGATATTGGTGTCTAGCTGTAGGCTAGTTGTCTAGTGATGTTGGTGTCTAGCTGTAGACTAGTTGTCTAGTGATATTGGTGTCTAGTGATATTGGTGTCTAGTGATATTGGTGTCTAGTGATATTGGTGTCTAGCTGTAGACTAGGTGTCTAGTGATATTGGTGTCTAGTGATATTGGTGTCTAGCTGTAGACTAGTTGACTAGTGATATTGGTGTCTAGCTGTAGGCTAGTTGTCTAGTGATATTGGTGTCTAGCTGTAGGCTAGTTGTCTAGTGATATTGGTGTCTAGCTGTAGACTAGTTGTCTAGTGATATTGGTGTCTAGCTGTAGGCTAGTTGTCTAGTGATATTGGTGTCTAGTTGTAGGCTAGTTGTCTAGTGATATTGGTGTCTAGCTGTAGGCTAGTTGTCTAGTGATATTGGTGTCTAGCTGTAGGCTAGTTGTCTAGTGATATTGGTGTCTAGTGATATTGGTGTCTAGCTGTAGACTAGTTGTCTAGTGATATTGGTGTCTAGTTGTAGGCTAGTTGTCTAGTGATATTGGTGTCTAGCTGTAGGCTAGTTGTCTAGTGATATTGGTGTCTAGCTGTAGACTAGTTGTCTAGTGATATTGGTGTCTAGTTGTAGGCTAGTTGTCTAGTGATATTGGTGTCTAGCTGTAGGCTAGTTGTCTAGTGATATTGGTGTCTAGTTGTAGACTAGTTGTCTAGTGATATTGGTGTCTAGCTGTAGGCTAGTTGTCTAGTGATATTGGTGTCTAGCTGTAGGCTAGTTGTCTAGTGATATTGGTGTCTAGCTGTAGGCTAGTTGACTAGTGATATTGGTGTCTAGCTGTAGGCTAGTTGTCTAGTGATATTGGTGTCTAGCTGTAGGCTAGTTGACTAGTGATATTGGTGTCTAGCTGAAGGCTAGTTGTCTAGTGATATTGGTGTCTAGCTGTAGGCTAGTTGTCTAGTGATATTGGTGTCTAGCTGTAGACTAGTTGACTAGTGATATTGGTGTCTAGCTGAAGGCTAGTTGTCTAGTGATATTGGTGTCTAGCTGTAGGCTAGTTGTCTAGTGATATTGGTGTCTAGCTGTAGACTAGTTGTCTAGTGATATTGGTGTCTAGCTGTAGGCTAGTTGTCTAGTGATATTGGTGTCTAGTGATATTGGTGTCTAGTGATATTGGTGTCTAGTGATATTGGTGTCTAGTGATATTGGTGTCTAGTGATATTGGTGTCTAGTGATATTGGTGTCTAGTGATATTGGTGTCTAGTGATATTGGTGTCTAGTGATATTGGTGTCTAGTGATATTGGTGTCTAGTGATATTGGTATCTAGCTGTAGGCTAGTTGTCTAGTGATATTGGTGTCTAGCTGTAGACTAGTTGTCTAGTGATATTGGTGTCTAGCTGTAGGCTAGTTGTCTAGTGATATTGGTAACTAGCTGTAGACTAGTTGTCTAGTGATATTGGTGTCTAGCTGTAGACTAGTTGTCTAGTGATATTGGTGTCTAGCTGTAGGCTAGTTGTCTAGTGATATTGGTGTCTAGCTGTAGGCTAGTTGTCTAGTGATATTGGTGTCTAGTGATATTGGTGTCTAGTGATATTGGTGTCTAGCTGTAGACTAGTTGTCTAGTGATATTGGTGTCTAGCTGTAGACTAGTTGTCTAGTGATATTGGTGTCTAGCTGTAGGCTAGTTGTCTAGTGATGTTGGTGTCTAGTGATATTGGTGTCTAGCTGTAGACTAGTTGTCTAGTGATATTGGTGTCTAGTGATATTGGTGTCTAGTGATATTGGTGTCTAGCTGTAGACTAGTTGTCTAGTGATATTGGTGTCTAGTGATATTGGTGTCTAGCTGTAGACTAGTTGTCTAGTGATATTGGTGTCTAGCTGAAGGCTAGTTGTCTAGTGATATTGGTGTCTAGCTGTAGACTAGTTGTCTAGTGATATTGGTGTCTAGCTGTAGGCTAGTTGTCTAGTGATGTTGGTGTCTAGTGATATTGGTGTCTAGCTGTAGACTAGTTGTCTAGTGATATTGGTGTCTAGTGATATTGGTGTCTAGTGATATTGGTGTCTAGCTGTAGACTAGTTGTCTAGTGATATTGGTGTCTAGCTGTAGGCTAGTTGTCTAGTGATATTGGTGTCTAGCTGTAGACTAGTTGTCTAGTGATATTGGTGTCTAGCTGTAGACTAGTTGTCTAGTGATATTGGTGTCTAGCTGTAGGCTAGTTGTCTAGTGATATTGGTGTCTAGTGATATTGGTGTCTAGCTGTAGACTAGTTGTCTAGTGATATTGGTGTCTAGCTGTAGGCTAGTTGTCTAGTGATATTGGTGTCTAGTTGAAGGCTAGTTGTCTAGTGATATTGGTGTCTAGCTGTAGGCTAGTTGTCTAGTGATATTGGTGTCTAGCTGTAGGCTAGTTGTCTAGTGATATTGGTGTCTAGCTGTAGGCTAGTTGTCTAGTGATATTGGTGTCTAGCTGTAGGCTAGTTGTCTAGTGATATTGGTGTCTAGTGATATTGGTGTCTAGCTGTAGGCTAGTTGTCTAGTGATATTGGTGTCTAGCTGTAGACTAGTTGTCTAGTGATATTGGTGTCTAGCTGTAGACTAGTTGTCTAGTGATATTGGTGTCTAGTTGTAGGCTAGTTGTCTAGTGATATTGGTGTCTAGTTGTAGGCTAGTTGTCTAGTGATATTGGTGTCTAGTGATATTGGTGGCTAGTTGTCTAGTGATGTTGGTGTCTAGCTGTAGACT
>NW_024058146.1:0-66063 GCF_016432855.1 Salvelinus namaycush
ATCACACGTATAGTTTAGAGACGACCCACTCACAGGCTATTGGAGCTGAGGACTCACAATACACACGTATAGTTTAGAGACGACCCACTCACAGACTATTGGAGCTGAGGACTCACAATACACACGTATAGTTTAGAGACGACCCACTCACAGGCTATTGGAGCTGAGGACTCACAATACACACGTATAGTTTAGAGACGACCCACTCACAGGACTATTGGAGCTGAGGACTCACAATACACACGTATAGTTTAGAGACGACCCACTCACAGGCTATTGGAGCTGAGGACTCACAATACACACGTATAGTTTAGAGACGACCCACTCACAGACTATTGGAGCTGAGGACTCACAATACACACGTATAGTTTAGAGACGACCCACTCACAGGCTATTGGAGCTGAGGACTCACAATACACACGTATAGTTTAGAGACGACCCACTCACAGACTATTGGAGCTGAGGACTCACAATACACACGTATAGTTTAGAGACGACCCCACTCACAGGCTATTGGAGCTGAGGACTCACAATACACACGTATAGTTTAGAGACGACCCACTCACAGACTATTGGAGCTGAGGACTCACAATACACACGTATAGTTTAGAGACGACCCCACTCACAGGACTATTGGAGCTGAGGACTCACAATACACACGTATAGTTTAGAGACGACCCACTCACAGAGCTATTGGAGCTGAGGACTCACAATACACACGTATAGTTTAGAGACGACCCACTCACAGGACTATTGGAGCTGAGGACTCACAATACACACGTATAGTTTAGAGACGACCCACTCACAGACTATTGGAGCTGAGGACTCACAATACACACGTATAGTTTAGAGACGACCCACTCACAGGCTATTGGAGCTGAGGACTCACAATACACACGTATAGTTTAGAGACGACCCACTCACAGACTATTGGAGCTGAGGACTCACAATACACACGTTATAGTTTAGAGACGACCCACTCACAGACTATTGGAGCTGAGGACTCACAATACACACGTATAGTTTAGAGACGACCCCACTCACAGACTATTGGAGCTGAGGACTCACAATACACACGTATAGTTTAGAGACGACCCACTCACAGACTATTGGAGCTGAGGACTCACAATACACACGTATAGTTTAGAGACGACCCCACTCACAGACTATTGGAGCTGAGGACTCACAATACACACGTATAGTTTAGAGACGACCCACTCACAGACTATTGGAGCTGAGGACTCACAATACACACGTATAGTTTAGAGACGACCCACTCACAGGACTATTGGAGCTGAGGACTCACAATACACACGTATAGTTTAGAGACGACCCACTCACAGGACTATTGGAGCTGAGGACTCACAATACACACGTATAGTTTAGAGACGACCCACTCACAGACTATTGGAGCTGAGGACTCACAATACACACGTATAGTTTAGAGACGACCCACTCACAGACTATTGGAGCTGAGGACTCACAATACACACGTATAGTTTAGAGACGACCCACTCACAGACTATTGGAGCTGAGGACTCACAATACACACGTATAGTTTAGAGACGACCCCACTCACAGACTATTGGAGCTGAGGACTCACAATACACACGTATAGTTTAGAGACGACCCCACTCACAGGACTATTGGAGCTGAGGACTCACAATACACACGTATAGTTTAGAGACGACCCACTCACAGGACTATTGGAGCTGAGGACTCACAATACACACGTATAGTTTAGAGACGACCCACTCACAGGCTATTGGAGCTGAGGACTCACAATACACACGTATAGTTTAGAGACGACCCACTCACAGACTATTGGAGCTGAGGACTCACAATACACACGTATAGTTTAGAGACGACCCACTCACAGGCTATTGGAGCTGAGGACTCACAATACACACGTATAGTTTAGAGACGACCCCACTCAGACTATTGGAGCTGAGGACTCACAATACACACGTATAGTTTAGAGACGACCCCACTCACAGACTATTGGAGCTGAGGACTCACAATACACACGTATAGTTTAGAGACGACCCCACTCACAGACTATTGGAGCTGAGGACTCACAATACACACGTATAGTTTAGAGACGACCCCACTCACAGACTATTGGAGCTGAGGACTCACAATACACACGTATAGTTTAGAGACGACCCACTCACAGGCTATTGGAGCTGAGGAGTCACAATACACACGTATAGTTTAGAGATGACCCCACTCACAGACTATTGGAGCTGAGGACTCACAATACACACGTATAGTTTAGAGACGACCCCACTCACAGACTATTGGAGCTGAGGACTCACAATACACACGTATAGTTTAGAGACGACCCCACTCACAGGCTATTGGAGCTGAGGACTCACAATACACACGTATAGTTTAGAGATGTCCCCACTCACAGACTATTGGAGCTGAGGACTCACAATACACACGTATAGTTTAGAGACGACCCCACTCACAGACTATTGGAGCTGAGGACTCACAATACACACGTATAGTTTAGAGACGACCCCACTCACAGGCTATTGGAGCTGAGGACTCACAATACACACGTATAGTTTAGAGACGACCCACTCACAGGCTATTGGAGCTGAGGACTCACAATACACACGTATAGTTTAGAGACGACCCACTCACAGGCTATTGGAGCTGAGGACTCACAATACACACGTATAGTTTAGAGACGACCCACTCACAGGCTATTGGAGCTGAGGACTCACAATACACACGTATAGTTTAGAGACGACCCACTCACAGGCTATTGGAGCTGAGGAATCACAATACACACGTATAGTTTAGAGACGACCCCACTCACAGGCTATTGGAGCTGAGGACTCACAATACACACGTATAGTTTAGAGACGACCCACTCACAGGCTATTGGAGCTGAGGACTCACAATACACACGTATAGTTTAGAGACGACCCACTCACAGACTATTGGAGCTGAGGACTCACAATACACACGTATAGTTTAGAGATGTCCCCACTCACAGACTATTGGAGCTGAGGACTCACAATACACACGTATAGTTTAGAGACGACCCACTCACAGGCTATTGGAGCTGAGGACTCACAATACACACGTATAGTTTAGAGACGACCCACTCACAGACTATTGGAGCTGAGGACTCACAATAGACACGTATAGTTTAGAGACGACCCACTCACAGGCTATTGGAGCTGAGGACTCACAATACACACGTATAGTTTAGAGACGACCCACTCACAGGCTATTGGAGCTGAGGACTCACAATACACACGTATAGTTTAGAGACGACCCCACTCACAGGCTATTGGAGCTGAGGACTCACAATACACACGTATAGTTTAGAGACGACCCCACTCACAGGCTATTGGAGCTGAGGACTCACAATACACACGTATAGTTTAGAGACGACCCACTCACAGACTATTAGAGCTGAGGACTCACAATACACACGTATAGTTTAGAGATGTCCCCACTCACAGACTATTGGAGCTGAGGACTCACAATACACACGTATAGTTTAGAGACGACCCACTCACAGGCTATTGGAGCTGAGGACTCACAATACACACGTATAGTTTAGAGACGACCCCACTCACAGGCTATTGGAGCTGAGGACTCACAATACACACGTATAGTTTAGAGACGACCCACTCACAGACTATTGGAGCTGAGGACTCACAATACACACGTATAGTTTATGTGAACCAGTCCAGGTAGAACCTAAAGAAGCTACGGCCAGGTAAAGGTGAATGTTTTGGTTTCCCCCATTGGAGCTGAGGACTCACAATGTGAACCAGTCCAGGTAGAACCTAAAGAAGCTACGGCCAGGTAAAGGTGAATGTTTTGGTTTCCCCCATTGGGGCTGAGGACTCACAGTGTGAACCAGTCCAGGTAGAACCTAAAGAAGCTACGGCCAGGTAAAGGTGAATGTTTTGGTTTCCCCCATTGGGGCTGAGGACTCACAATGTGAACCAGTCTAGGTAGAACCTAAAGAAGCTACGGCCAGGTAAAGGTGAATGTTTGGGTTTCCCCTATAGGGGCTGACGACTCACAATGTGAACCAGTCCAGGTAGAACCTAAAGAAGCTACGGCCAGGTAAAGGTGAATGTTTTGGTTTCCCATTGGAGCTGAGGACTCACAATGTGAACCAGTCCAGGTAGAACCTAAAGAAGCTACGGCCAGGTAAAGGTGAATGTTTTGGTTTCCCCCATTGGAGCTGAGGACTCACAATGTGAACCAGTCCAGGTAGAACCTAAAGAAGCTACGGCCAGGTAAAGGTGAATGTTTTGGTTTCCCCCATTGGGGCTGAGGACTCACAATGTGAACCAGTCCAGGTAGAACCTAAAGAAGCTACGGCCAGGTAAAGGTGAATGTTTTGGTTTCCCCCATTGGGGCTGAGGACTCACAATGTGAACCAGTCCAGGTAGAACCTAAAGAAGCTACGGCCAGGTAAAGGTGAATGTTTTGGTTTCCCCCATTGGGGCTGAGGACTCACAATGTGAACCAGTCCAGGTAGAACCTAAAGAAGCTACGGCCAGGTAAAGGTGAATGTTTTGGTTTCCCCCATTGGGGCTGAGGACTCACAATGTGAACCAGTCCAGGTAGAACCTAAAGAAGCTACGGCCAGGTATAGGTGAATGTTTTGGTTTCCCCCATTGGGGCTGAGGACTCACAATGTGAACCAGTCCAGGTAGAACCTAAAGAAGCTACGGCCAGGTAAAGGTGAATGTTTTGGTTTCCCCCATTGGGGCTGAGGACTCACAATGTGAACCAGTCTAGGTAGAACCTAAAGAAGCTACGGCCAGGTAAAGGTGAATGTTTTGGTTTCCCCCATTGGGGCTGAGGACTCACAATGTGAACCAGTCCAGGTAGAACCTAAAGAAGCTACGGCCAGGTAAAGGTGAATGTTTTGGTTTCCCCCATTGGAGCTGAGGACTCACAATGTGAACCAGTCTAGGTAGAACCTAAAGAAGCTACGGCCAGGTAAAGGTGAATGTTTTGGTTTCCCCCGTTGGTTTTAGATCTCTAACATGTGAACCAGTCCAGGTAGAACCTAAAGAAGCTACGGCCAGGTAAAGGTGAATGTTTTGGTTTCCCCCGTTGGGGCTGAGGACTCACAATCTGAACCAGTCCAGGTAGAACCTAAAGAAGCTACGGCCAGGTAAAGGTGAATGTTTTGGTTTCCCCCATTGGAGCTGAGGACTCACAATGTGAACCAGTCCAGGTAGAACCTAAAGAAGCTACGGCCAGGTAAAGGTGAATGTTTTGGTTTCCCCCGTTGGTTTTAGATCTCTACAATGTGAACCAGTCCAGGTAGAACCTAAAGAAGCTACGGCCAGGTAAAGGTGAATGTTTTGGTTTTCCCCGGTGGTTTTAGATCTCTACAATGTGAACCAGTCCAGGTAGAACCTAAAGAAGCTACGGCCAGGTAAAGGTGAATGTTTTGGTTTCCCCCGTTGGTTTTAGATCTCTACAATGTGAACCAGTCCAGGTAGAACCTAAAGAAGCTACGGCCAGGTAAAGGTGAATGTTTTGGTTTCCCCCGTTGGTTTTAGATCTCTACAATGTGAACCAGTCCAGGTAGAACCTAAAGAAGCTACGGCCAGGTAAAGGTGAATGTTTTGGTTTCCCCCGTTGGTTTTAGATCTCTACAATGTGAACCATTCTAGGTAGAACCTAAAGAAGCTACGGCCAGGTAAAGGTGAATGTTTTGGTTTCCCCCATTGGGGCTGAGGACTCACAATGTGAACCAGTCCAGGTAGAACCTAAAGAAGCTACGGCCAGGTAAAGGTGAATGTTTTGGTTTCCCCCATTGGGGCTGAGGACTCACAATGTGAACCAGTCCAGGTAGAACCTAAAGAAGCTACGGCCAGGTAAAGGTGAATGTTTTGGTTTCCCCCATTGGAGCTGAGGACTCACAATGTGAACCAGTCCAGGTAGAACCTAAAGAAGCTACGGCCAGGTAAAGGTGAATGTTTTGGTTTCCCCCATTGGGGCTGAGGACTCACAATGTGAACCAGTCCAGGTAGAACCTAAAGAAGCTACGGCCAGGTAAAGGTGAATGTTTTGGTTTCCCCCATTGGGGCGGAGGACTCACAATGTGAACCAGTCCAGGTAGAACCTAAAGAAGCTACGGCCAGGTAAAGGTGAATGTTTTGGTTTCCCCCATTGGGGCTGAGGACTCACAATGTGAACCAGTCCAGGTAGAACCTAAAGAAGCTACGGCCAGGTAAAGGTGAATGTTTTGGTTTCCCCCATTGGGGCTGAGGACTCACAATGTGAACCAGTCTAGGTAGAACCTAAAGAAGCTACGGCCAGGTAAAGGTGAATGTTTTGGTTTCCCCCATTGGGGCTGAGGACTCACAATGTGAACCAGTCTAGGTAGAACCTAAAGAAGCTACGGCCAGGTAAAGGTGAATGTTTTGGTTTCCCCCATTGGGGCTGAGGACTCACAATGTGAACCAGTCCAGGTAGAACCTAAAGAAGCTACGGCCAGGTAAAGGTGAATGTTTTGGTTTCCCCCGTTGGTTTTAGATCTCTACAATGTGAACCAGTCCAGGTAGAACCTAAAGAAGCTACGGCCAGGTAAAGGTGAATGTTTTGGTTTCCCCCATTGGAGCTGAGGACTCACAATGTGAACAAGTCTAGGTAGAACCTAAAGAAGCTACGGCCAGGTAAAGGTGAATGTTTTGGTTTCCCCCATTGGGGCTGAGGACTCACAATGTGAACCAGTCCAGGTAGAACCTAAAGAAGCTACGGCCAGGTAAAGGTGAATGTTTTGGTTTCCCCCATTGGAGCTGAGGACTCACAATGTGAACCAGTCCAGGTAGAACCTAAAGAAGCTACGGCCAGGTAAAGGTGAATGTTTTGGTTTTCCCCGGTGGTTTTAGATCTCTACAATGTGAACCAGTCCAGGTAGAACCTAAAGAAGCTACGGCCAGGTAAAGGTGAATGTTTTGGTTTCCCCCGTTGGTTTTAGATCTCTACAATGTGAACCAGTCCAGGTAGAACCTAAAGAAGCTACGGCCAGGTAAAGGTGAATGTTTTGGTTTCCCCCGTTGGTTTTAGATCTCTACAATGTGAACCAGTCCAGGTAGAACCTAAAGAAGCTACGGCCAGGTAAAGGTGAATGTTTTGGTTTCCCCCGTTGGTTTTAGATCTCTACAATGTGAACCAGTCCAGGTAGAACCTAAAGAAGCTACGGCCAGGTAAAGGTGAATGTTTTGGTTTCCCCCGTTGGTTTTAGATCTCTACAATGTGATCCAGTCCAGGTAGAACCTAAAGAAGCTACGGCCAGGTAAAGGTGAATGTTTTGGTTTCCCCCATTGGGGCTGAGGACTCACAATGTGAACCAGTCTAGGTAGAACCTAAAGAAGCTACGGCCAGGTAAAGGTGAATGTTTGGGTTTCCCCCATTGGAGCTGAGGACTCACAATGTGAACCAGTCCAGGTAGAACCTAAAGAAGCTACGGCCAGGTAAAGGTGAATGTTTTGGTTTCCCCCATTGGGGCGGAGGACTCACAATGTGAACCAGTCCAGGTAGAACCTAAAGAAGCTACGGCCAGGTAAAGGTGAATGTGGTTTCCCCCATTGGGGCTGAGGACTCACAATGTGAACCAGTCCAGGTAGAACCTAAAGAAGCTACGGCCAGGTAAAGGTGAATGTTTTGGTTTCCCCCATTGGGGCTGAGGACTCACAATGTGAACCAGTCCAGGTAGAACCTAAAGAAGCTACGGCCAGGTATAGGTGAATGTTTGGGTTTCCCCTATAGGGGCTGACGACTCACAATGTGAACCAGTCCAGGTAGAACCTAAAGAAGCTACGGCCAGGTAAAGGTGAATGTTTTGGTTTCCCCCATTGGAGCTGAGGACTCACAATGTGAACCAGTCTAGGTAGAACCTAAAGAAGCTACGGCCAGGTAAAGGTGAATGTTTTGGTTTCCCCCATTGGAGCTGAGGACTCACAATGTGAACCAGTCCAGGTAGAACCTAAAGAAGCTACGGCCAGGTAAAGGTGAATGTTTTGGTTTCCCCCATTGGGGCTGAGGACTCACAATGTGAACCAGTCCAGGTAGAACCTAAAGAAGCTACGGCCAGGTAAAGGTGAATGTTTTGGTTTCCCCCATTGGGGCGGAGGACTCACAATGTGAACCAGTCCAGGTAGAACCTAAAGAAGCTACGGCCAGGTAAAGGTGAATGTTTTGGTTTCCCCCATTGGAGCTGAGGACTCACAATGTGAACCAGTCCAGGTAGAACCTAAAGAAGCTACGGCCAGGTAAAGGTGAATGTTTTGGTTTCCCCCATTGGGGCTGAGGACTCACAATGTGAACCAGTCTAGGTAGAACCTAAAGAAGCTACGGCCAGGTAAAGGTGAATGTTTTGGTTTCCCCCGTTGGTTTTAGATCTCTACAATGTGAACCAGTCCAGGTAGAACCTAAAGAAGCTACGGCCAGGTAAAGGTGAATGTTTTGGTTTCCCCCATTGGGGCTGAGGACTCACAATGTGAACCAGTCCAGGTAGAACCTAAAGAAGCTACGGCCAGGTAAAGGTGAATGTTTTGGTTTCCCCCATTGGGGCTGAGGACTCACAATGTGAACCAGTCCAGGTAGAACCTAAAGAAGCTACGGCCAGGTAAAGGTGAATGTTTTGGTTTCCCCCATTGGAGCTGAGGACTCACAATGTGAACCAGTCCAGGTAGAACCTAAAGAAGCTACGGCCAGGTAAAGGTGAATGTTTTGGTTTCCCCCATTGGGGCTGAGGACTCACAATGTGAACCAGTCCAGGTAGAACCTAAAGAAGCTACGGCCAGGTAAAGGTGAATGTTTTGGTTTCCCCCATTGGGGCGGAGGACTCACAATGTGAACCAGTCCAGGTAGAACCTAAAGAAGCTACGGCCAGGTAAAGGTGAATGTTTTGGTTTCCCCCATTGGGGCTGAGGACTCACAATGTGAACCAGTCCAGGTAGAACCTAAAGAAGCTACGGCCAGGTAAAGGTGAATGTTTTGGTTTCCCCCATTGGGGCTGAGGACTCACAATGTGAACCAGTCTAGGTAGAACCTAAAGAAGCTACGGCCAGGTAAAGGTGAATGTTTTGGTTTCCCCCATTGGGGCTGAGGACTCACAATGTGAACCAGTCCAGGTAGAACCTAAAGAAGCTACGGCCAGGTAAAGGTGAATGTTTTGGTTTCCCCCGTTGGTTTTAGATCTCTACAATGTGAACCAGTCCAGGTAGAACCTAAAGAAGCTACGGCCAGGTAAAGGTGAATGTTTTGGTTTCCCCCATTGGAGCTGAGGACTCACAATGTGAACCAGTCTAGGTAGAACCTAAAGAAGCTACGGCCAGGTAAAGGTGAATGTTTTGGTTTCCCCCATTGGGGCTGAGGACTCACAATGTGAACCAGTCCAGGTAGAACCTAAAGAAGCTACGGCCAGGTAAAGGTGAATGTTTTGGTTTCCCCCATTGGAGCTGAGGACTCACAATGTGAACCAGTCCAGGTAGAACCTAAAGAAGCTACAGCCAGGTAAAGGTGAATGTTTTGGTTTTCCCCGGTGGTTTTAGATCTCTACAATGTGAACCAGTCCAGGTAGAACCTAAAGAAGCTACGGCCAGGTAAAGGTGAATGTTTTGGTTTCCCCCGTTGGTTTTAGATCTCTACAATGTGAACCAGTCCAGGTAGAACCTAAAGAAGCTACGGCCAGGTAAAGGTGAATGTTTTGGTTTCCCCCGTTGGTTTTAGATCTCTACAATGTGAACCAGTCCAGGTAGAACCTAAAGAAGCTACGGCCAGGTAAAGGTGAATGTTTTGGTTTCCCCCGTTGGTTTTAGATCTCTACAATGTGAACCAGTCCAGGTAGAACCTAAAGAAGCTACGGCCAGGTAAAGGTGAATGTTTTGGTTTCCCCCGTTGGTTTTAGATCTCTACAATGTGAACCAGTCCAGGTAGAACCTAAAGAAGCTACGGCCAGGTAAAGGTGAATGTTTTGGTTTCCCCCATTGGGGCTGAGGACTCACAATGTGAACCAGTCTAGGTAGAACCTAAAGAAGCTACGGCCAGGTAAAGGTGAATGTTTGGGTTTCCCCCATTGGAGCTGAGGACTCACAATGTGAACCAGTCCAGGTAGAACCTAAAGAAGCTACGGCCAGGTAAAGGTGAATGTTTTTGTTTCCCCCATTGGGGCGGAGGACTCACAATGTGAACCAGTCCAGGTAGAACCTAAAGAAGCTACGGCCAGGTAAAGGTGAATGTGGTTTCCCCCATTGGGGCTGAGGACTCACAATGTGAACCAGTCCAGGTAGAACCTAAAGAAGCTACGGCCAGGTAAAGGTGAATGTTTTGGTTTCCCCCATTGGGGCTGAGGACTCACAATGTGAACCAGTCCAGGTAGAACCTAAAGAAGCTACGGCCAGGTATAGGTGAATGTTTGGGTTTCCCCTATAGGGGCTGACGACTCACAATGTGAACCAGTCCAGGTAGAACCTAAAGAAGCTACGGCCAGGTAAAGGTGAATGTTTTGGTTTCCCCCATTGGAGCTGAGGACTCACAATGTGAACCAGTCTAGGTAGAACCTAAAGAAGCTACGGCCAGGTAAAGGTGAATGTTTTGGTTTCCCCCATTGGAGCTGAGGACTCACAATGTGAACCAGTCCAGGTAGAACCTAAAGAAGCTACGGCCAGGTAAAGGTGAATGTTTTGGTTTCCCCCATTGGGGCTGAGGACTCACAATGTGAACCAGTCCAGGTAGAACCTAAAGAAGCTACGGCCAGGTAAAGGTGAATGTTTTGGTTTCCCCCGTTGGTTTTAGATCTCTACAATGTGAACCAGTCCAGGTAGAACCTAAAGAAGCTACGGCCAGGTAAAGGTGAATGTTTTGGTTTCCCCCGTTGGTTTTAGATCTCTACAATGTGAACCAGTCCAGGTAGAACCTAAAGAAGCTACGGCCAGGTAAAGGTGAATGTTTTGGTTTCCCCCATTGGGGCTGAGGACTCACAATGTGAACCAGTCTAGGTAGAACCTAAAGAAGCTACGGCCAGGTAAAGGTGAATGTTTGGGTTTCCCCCATTGGAGCTGAGGACTCACAATGTGAACCAGTCCAGGTAGAACCTAAAGAAGCTACGGCCAGGTAAAGGTGAATGTTTTTGTTTCCCCCATTGGGGCGGAGGACTCACAATGTGAACCAGTCCAGGTAGAACCTAAAGAAGCTACGGCCAGGTAAAGGTGAATGTGGTTTCCCCCATTGGGGCTGAGGACTCACAATGTGAACCAGTCCAGGTAGAACCTAAAGAAGCTACGGCCAGGTAAAGGTGAATGTTTTGGTTTCCCCCATTGGGGCTGAGGACTCACAATGTGAACCAGTCCAGGTAGAACCTAAAGAAGCTACGGCCAGGTATAGGTGAATGTTTGGGTTTCCCCTATAGGGGCTGACGACTCACAATGTGAACCAGTCCAGGTAGAACCTAAAGAAGCTACGGCCAGGTAAAGGTGAATGTTTTGGTTTCCCCCATTGGAGCTGAGGACTCACAATGTGAACCAGTCTAGGTAGAACCTAAAGAAGCTACGGCCAGGTAAAGGTGAATGTTTTGGTTTCCCCCATTGGAGCTGAGGACTCACAATGTGAACCAGTCCAGGTAGAACCTAAAGAAGCTACGGCCAGGTAAAGGTGAATGTTTTGGTTTCCCCCATTGGGGCTGAGGACTCACAATGTGAACCAGTCCAGGTAGAACCTAAAGAAGCTACGGCCAGGTAAAGGTGAATGTTTTGGTTTCCCCCATTGGGGCGGAGGACTCACAATGTGAACCAGTCCAGGTAGAACCTAAAGAAGCTACGGCCAGGTAAAGGTGAATGTTTTGGTTTCCCCCATTGGAGCTGAGGACTCACAATGTGAACCAGTCCAGGTAGAACCTAAAGAAGCTACGGCCAGGTAAAGGTGAATGTTTTGGTTTCCCCCATTGGGGCTGAGGACTCACAATGTGAACCAGTCTAGGTAGAACCTAAAGAAGCTACGGCCAGGTAAAGGTGAATGTTTTGGTTTCCCCCGTTGGTTTTAGATCTCTACAATGTGAACCAGTCCAGGTAGAACCTAAAGAAGCTACGGCCAGGTAAAGGTGAATGTTTTGGTTTCCCCCATTGGAGCTGAGGACTCACAATGTGAACCATTCTAGGTAGAACCTAAAGAAGCTACGGCCAGGTAAAGGTGAATGTTTTGGTTTCCCCCGTTGGTTTTAGATCTCTACAATGTGAACCAGTCCAGGTAGAACCTAAAGAAGCTACGGCCAGGTAAAGGTGAATGTTTTTGTTTCCCCCATTGGGGCGGAGGACTCACAATGTGAACCAGTCCAGGTAGAACCTAAAGAAGCTACGGCCAGGTAAAGGTGAATGTGGTTTCCCCCATTGGGGCTGAGGACTCACAATGTGAACCAGTCCAGGTAGAACCTAAAGAAGCTACGGCCAGGTAAAGGTGAATGTTTTGGTTTCCCCCATTGGGGCTGAGGACTCACAATGTGAACCAGTCCAGGTAGAACCTAAAGAAGCTACGGCCAGGTATAGGTGAATGTTTGGGTTTCCCCTATAGGGGCTGACGACTCACAATGTGAACCAGTCCAGGTAGAACCTAAAGAAGCTACGGCCAGGTAAAGGTGAATGTTTTGGTTTCCCCCATTGGAGCTGAGGACTCACAATGTGAACCAGTCTAGGTAGAACCTAAAGAAGCTACGGCCAGGTAAAGGTGAATGTTTTGGTTTCCCCCATTGGAGCTGAGGACTCACAATGTGAACCAGTCCAGGTAGAACCTAAAGAAGCTACGGCCAGGTAAAGGTGAATGTTTTGGTTTCCCCCATTGGGGCTGAGGACTCACAATGTGAACCAGTCCAGGTAGAACCTAAAGAAGCTACGGCCAGGTAAAGGTGAATGTTTTGGTTTCCCCCATTGGGGCGGAGGACTCACAATGTGAACCAGTCCAGGTAGAACCTAAAGAAGCTACGGCCAGGTAAAGGTGAATGTTTTGGTTTCCCCCATTGGAGCTGAGGACTCACAATGTGAACCAGTCCAGGTAGAACCTAAAGAAGCTACGGCCAGGTAAAGGTGAATGTTTTGGTTTCCCCCATTGGGGCTGATGACTCACAATGTGAACCAGTCTAGGTAGAACCTAAAGAAGCTACGGCCAGGTAAAGGTGAATGTTTTGGTTTCCCCCGTTGGTTTTAGATCTCTACAATGTGAACCAGTCCAGGTAGAACCTAAAGAAGCTACGGCCAGGTAAAGGTGAATGTTTTGGTTTCCCCCATTGGAGCTGAGGACTCACAATGTGAACCATTCTAGGTAGAACCTAAAGAAGCTACGGCCAGGTAAAGGTGAATGTTTTGGTTTCCCCCGTTGGTTTTAGATCTCTACAATGTGAACCAGTCCAGGTAGAACCTAAAGAAGCTACGGCCAGGTAAAGGTGAATGTTTTGGTTTCCCCCATTGGAGCTGAGGACTCACAATGTGAACCAGTCCAGGTAGAACCTAAAGAAGCTACGGCCAGGTAAAGGTGAATGTTTTGGTTTCCCCCATTGGAGCTGAGGACTCACAATGTGAACCAGTCCAGGTAGAACCTAAAGAAGCTACGGCCAGGTAAAGGTGAATGTTTTGGTTTCCCCCATTGGGGCTGAGGACTCACAATGTGAACCAGTCCAGGTAGAACCTAAAGAAGCTACGGCCAGGTGAAGGTGAATGTGGTTTCCCCCATTGGGGCTGAGGACTCACAATGTGAACCAGTCCAGGTAGAACCTAAAGAAGCTACGGCCAGGTAAAGGTGAATGTTTTGGTTTCCCCCATTGGGGCTGAGGACTCACAATGTGAACCAGTCCAGGTAGAACCTAAAGAAGCTACGGCCAGGTAAAGGTGAATGTTTTGGTTTCCCCCATTGGGGCTGAGGACTCACAATGTGAACCAGTCCAGGTAGAACCTAAAGAAGCTACGGCCAGGTAAAGGTGAATGTTTTGGTTTCCCCCATTGGTTTTTGATCTCTACAGTGTGATTATTGTTTACTTTTCATTCCACTTATGAATTGATGTCAACCATAGTTTGATAAATACATATACATTGATAACTGTATATATTTAAATCCTTTCATTTGCTGTACGTACCTGTCTTATTAAACCTTATATTTTACTGTCCCTACCTGTCTTATTAAACCTTATATTTTACTGTCCCTACCTGTCTTATTAAACCTTATATTTTTCTGTACCTACCTGTCTTATTAAACCTTATATTTTACTGTACCTACCTGTCTTAAAGTGACTATTCATAGATGATAAACAGAGAGTAGCAGTAGCATAAAAGAGGGGTTGGCGGGTGATGGGTTACGGGACACAATGCAGATAGTCCAGGTAGTCGGGTTAATTGAGGTACATGTAGGTAGAGTTAAAGTGACTATTCATAGATGATAAACAAAGAGTAGCAGCAGCGTAAAAGAGTGGTGGGGGGGGGACTCACACACAATGCAAATAGTCCAGGTAGCCATTTGATTACCTGTTCAGGAGTAATACAGAATACAAATATTCCAAAACATGCATCCTGTTTGCACTAGAGTAAAACTGCAAAAAATGTGGCAAAGAAATGTACTTTATGTCCTGAATGCAGAGCGTTATGTTGGTGGCTGCATCATGTCATGGGTATGCTTGTCATGGTGGTGGCTGCATCCTGTTATGGGTATGCTTGTCATGTTGGTGGCTGCATCCTGTTATGGGTATGCTTGTCATGTTGGTGGCTGCATCCTGTTATGGGTATGCTTGTCATGTTGGTGGCTGCATCCTGTTATGGGTATGCTTGTCATGTTGGTGGCTGCATTATGTTATGGGTATGCTTGTCATGTTGGTGGCTGCATCCTGTTATGGGTATGCTTGTCATGTTGGTGGCTGTGTCATGTTATGGGTATGCTTGTCATGTTGGTGGCTGCGTCATATTATGGGTATGCTTGTCATGTTGGTGGCTGTGTCATGTTATGGGTATGCTTGTCATGTTGGGGGCTGTGTCATGTTATGGGTATGCTTGTCATGTTGGTGGCTGTGTCATGTTATGGGTATGCTTGTCATGTTGGTGGCTGTGTCATGTTATGGGTATGCTTGTCATGTTGGTGGCTGTGTCATGTTATGGGTATGCTTGTCATGTTGGTGGCTGTGTCATGTTATGGGTATGCTTGTCATGTTGGTGGCTGCATTATGTTATGGGTATGCTTGTCATGTTGGTGGCTGCATCCTGTTATGGGTATGCTTGTCATGTTGGTGGCTGTGTCATGTTATGGGTATGCTTGTCATGTTGGGGGCTGTGTCATGTTATGGGTATGCTTGTCATGTTGGTGGCTGTGTCATGTTATGGGTATGCTTGTCATGTTGGTGGCTGCATAATGTTATGGGTATGCTTGTCATGTTGGTGGCTGTGTCATGTTATGGGTATGCTTGTCATGTTGGGGGCTGTGTCATGCTATGGGTATGCTTGTCATGTTGGTGGCTGTGTCATGTTATGGGTATGCTTGTCATGTTGGTGGCTGTGTCATGTTATGGGTATGCTTGTCATGTTGGTGGCTGTGTCATGTTATGGGTATGCTTGTCATGTTGGTGGCTGCATCATGTTATGGGTATGCTTGTCATGTTGGTGGCTGCGTCATATTATGGGTATGCTTGTCATGTTGGTGGCTGCATCCTGTTATGGGTATGCTTGTCATGGTGGTGGCTGCATCATGTTATGGGTATGCTTGTCATGGTGGTGGCTGCATCCTGTTATGGGTATGCTTGTCATGTTGGTGGCTGCGTCATATTATGGGTATGCTTGTCATGTTGGTGGCTGCATCCTGTTATGAGTATGCTTGTCATGGTGGTGGCTGCATCCTGTTATGGGTATGCTTGTCATGTTGGTGGCTGCATCCTGTTATGAGTATGCTTGTCATGGTGGTGGCTGCATCCTGTTATGGGTATGCTTGTCATGTTGGTGGCTGCATCATGTTATGGGTATGCTTGTCATGTTGGTGGCTGCGTCATGATATGGGTATGCTTGTCATGTTGGTGGCTGCGTCATGTTATGGGTATGCTCGTCATGTTGGTGGCTGCGTCATGATATGGGTATGCTTGTCATGTTGGTGGCTGCGTCATATTATGGGTATGCTTGTCATGTTGGTGGCTGCGTCATGATATGGGTATGCTTGTCATGTTGGTGGCTGCGTCATATTATGGGTATGCTTGTCATGTTGGTGGCTGCATCCTGTTATGGGTATGCTTGTCATGGTGGTGGCTGCATCATGTTATGGGTATGCTTGTCATGTTGGTGGCTGCATCCTGTTATGGGTATGCTTGTCATGTTGGTGGCTGTGTCATGTTATGGGTATGCTTGTCATGTTGGGGGCTGTGTCATGCTATGGGTATGCTTGTCATGTTGGTGGCTGTGTCATGTTATGGGTATGCTTGTCATGTTGGTGGCTGCATCATGTTATGGGTATGCTTGTCATGTTGGTGGCTGCGTCATATTATGGGTATGCTTGTCATGTTGGTGGCTGCATCCTGTTATGGGTATGCTTGTCATGTTGGTGGCTGTGTCATGTTATGGGTATGCTTGTCATGTTGGTGGCTGCATCATGTTATGGGTATGCTTGTCATGTTGGTGGCTGCGTCATGATATGGGTATGCTCGTCATGTTGGTGGCTGCGTCATGATATGGGTATGCTTGTCATGTTGGTGGCTGCGTCATGATATGGGTATGCTTGTCATGTTGGTGGCTGCGTCATATTATGGGTATGCTTGTCATGTTGGTGGCTGCGTCATGTTATGGGTATGCTTGTCATGTTGGTGGCTGCGTCATATTATGGGTATGCTTGTCATGTTGGTGGCTGCATCCTGTTATGGGTATGCTTGTCATGGTGGTGGCTGCATCCTGTTATGGGTATGCTTGTCATGTTGGTGGCTGCATCCTGTTATGGGTATGCTTGTCATGGTGGTGGCTGCATCCTGTTATGGGTATGCTTGTCATGTTGGTGGCTGCGTCATGATATGGGTATGCTTGTCATGGGCAAGGACTACAGAGTTTTTTGGGGGAGATAAAAATAAACGGAATAGAGCTAAGCACAGGCAAAATCCTAGAGGAAAACCTGGTTCAGTCTGCTTTCCAATAGACATTGGCAGACAAATTAATCTTTCATCAGGACAATAACCATAAAACACAAGGACAAATCTACGCTGGAGTTGTTTACCAAGACGACATTGAATGTTCCTGAGTGGCCTAGTTACAGTTTTGACTTAAATCGTCTTTGAAATCAATGGCAAGATTTGAAAATGGCTGTCTAGCAGTGATCAACAACCAACTTGACAGAGTTAAAATAATTTTTTAAAGAATAATGTGCAAATATTGTACAATCCCGGTGTGAAAAGCTCTTAGAGACTTACCCAGAAAGACTCACAGCTCTTAGAGACTTACCCAGAAAGACTCACAGCTCTTAGAGACTTACCCAGAAAGACTCACAGCTCTTAGAGACTTACCCAGAAAGACTCACAGCTCTTAGAGACTTACCCAGAAAGACTCACAGCTCTTAGAGACTTACCCAGAAAGACTCACAGCTCTTAGAGACTTACCCAGAAAGACTCACAGCTCTTAGAGACTTACCCAGAAAGACTCACAGCTCTTAGAGACCCAGAAAGACTCACAGCTCTTAGAGACTTACCCAGAAAGACTCACAGCTCTTAGAGACTTACCCAGAAAGACTCACAGCTCTTAGAGACCCAGAAAGACTCACAGCTCTTAGAGACTTACCCAGAAAGACTCACAGCTCTTAGAGACTTACCCAGAAAGACTCCCAGCTCTTAGAGACTTACCCAGAAAGACTCACAGCTCTTAGAGACCCAGAAAGACTCACAGCTGTAATCGCTGCCAAAGGTGATTCTAACATGTATTGACTCAGGGGTTTGAATACTTCTGTATTTCATTTTCAATATATTTGCAAAAATGTCTAAAAACATGTTTTCACTTTGTCATTATAGGGTGTTGTGTGAATTCAGGCTGTATCACAACAATACGTCAAGGGATATTAATATTTCCTGAAGGCACTGTATTTTCCCACTGGTCACAGACGTCAGCTTAATATCCAGTTTTGATTTACATTTGGTTGAGTTGTCAACTAATGTGAATGCAACGTGAAATCAAACCAAAATGTCACCTTGTCATTCCATTTAGGTTAAAAGTTGAGTGAAAAAAATAATAATTCTCTTACCTTGATGACTTTTTGCAAAATCAATTAGTTTTCAACGTTCATGACATTGAAAAAGCATTGATTCGATCAGTTTTTGCCCAGTGGGTTGCCCGTCTTTTTAATGCTTTAATAAAAAATGAAGTGGTGAAAAGTGCTGTGGCAAATGGCAGCTCGCCACAGGTATCCTGGTTGCCCTGCTGTGCTGATCACTGTGGATGTAAATCGCCTCAATGCTACAAGAAGCATATCATACATACAATCTACTCTCTAAAAAGTTATCCGAATTTTGACTTACTGTGTCTGGTCGTTTTTACTTCTGTAACTCAAAATGTTTACTTATGTAACTCAAAATTCGGATTTATGAAACTAAAAATTTGACTAAGAGTATCTCAACATTTCTAGTTCGTATCTCGACAGAATAGACTGAGCAGCGTAGACGGATGTCACACTATCTGACGTCACGTAAGACAATGTATCTTTCCAAGATTGAAAAAGTGTAACATGAAAAAGGAATTTGAACAAAATGGCAACCAAAGTAAAAATTCTAAGAATCATTGTTGGGGGAAAAAAAGGAACTGAACAATGAACCCCCAGGCTCTTCCACATCAGGAAACACATAAATACTGGCATCAGAATCACTTTATATGACAGGTACATTTGCACATAGGCCTTACCTGTAATGTAACTTAATGAATAGGTGTTGGTAGCAATAGACAATGTACAAACAGAATACAGACAGAAAGTCAACACATAAAACTCTGGAGTAAAGCTGTTCGACAGGGAGGATATTTACAGACGGGAAATACCTGCAGAAAGAAACTCAACTGGTAGAACTGGTCAACTGTTGAACAGCACACTTTCAACCTGACAAAGTACTATGTGAAACAGTCTAGTTATCTCGTTGCAGAAGAAGCTGTGGCCAGGCAAAGGTATATGTTCAGAAAATCTCACATTGATTTTCGACACTTTATTTAGAGTTTTAATATGACATTTATTTGGTGTTTTTTCACATTTTCATGACGTTTTCAATCAATTCAAAAAGGCACTCACACACATCTGGCCTATCTTTGTTGCAGGTGCAAGAAAAAAGGAGAAACCAGCAGACTGCTCTTGGTAGTGTCACTGCTCTTTAATAAGCTTGACGTATCGGCCTCAAGCTTTTGTACTCTGACAAAGTCCTCGAGGCCGATACGTAAAGCTTATTATTAAAGAGCAGTGATACTATCAAGAGCAGTGTGCAGGTTCCTTGTGTTTTCCTCAGAGAGCTGTATCTAGTCATGTGTTAAAGCTACATTCAAATCTTTTAATTTGACAAGTTTATTAAATGTAACTCTTTTTTTTCTACTTCCCAGTATGTCTTTACTCTTTTGGCCCGTTGCCATGCCATCCCTCCTGACAGTCCCACTGCGTGCTTCCAGAGGGAGGAGAGAGAGGATTGGACCTGTGTGTGTCACTTCAAAAGAATAAAGAATTTTATCCTATCAGAATCTCAGCAGGGTGCCACCAAATCTGCCCGACGACACCCCAATACCTAGACATTTTCCCACAGCACCATTGATAGACTAGATGAATAGGACCTCACTGGATTAAAACCACCTTTGTCTCCTGAAGACAACTCACTGTGGGTCTGAGGTTCATATCTCCTAATGCATTTGTTCACACCACGAAGCTAAAGGTTCTGAATGTAACTCACAACTGCTTGTCAACCATCCTGGATCTCTCGTTGCCTCAACTCCAGATCCTGGACCTTGTCAACCATCCTGGATCTCTCGTTGCCTCAACTCCAGATCCTGGACCTTATCAACCATCCTGGATCTCTCGTTACCTCAACTCCAGATCCTGGACCTTATCAACCATCCTGGATCTCTCGTTACCTCAACTCCAGATCCTGGACCTTATCAACCATCCTGGATCTCTCGTTACCTCAACTCCAGATCCTGGACCTTATCAACCATCCTGGATCTCTCGTTACCTCAACTCCAGATCCTGGACCTTATCAACCATCCTGGATCTCTCGTTACCTCAACTCCAGATCCTGGACTTTATCAACCATCCTGGATCTCTCGTTACCTCAACTCCAGATCCTGGACTTTATCAACCATCCTGGATCTCTCGTTACCTCAACTCCAGATCCTGGACCTTATCAACCATCCTGGATCTCTCGCTACCTCAACTCCAGATCCTGGACCTTATTAACCATCCTGGATCTCTCGTTACCTCAACTCCAGATCCTGGACCTTGTCAACCATCCTGGATCTCTCGTTACCTAAACTCCAGATCCTGGACCTTATCAACCATCCTGGATCTCTCGTTACCTCAACTCCAGATCCTGGACCTTATCAACCATCCTGGATCTCTCGTTGCCTCAACTCCAGATCCTGGACCTTATCAACCATCCTGGATCTCTCGTTACCTCAACTCCAGATCCTGGACCTTATCAACCATCCTGGATCTCTCGTTGCCTCAACTCCAGATCCTGGACCTTATCAAGCCACCTGTATGACAGCTATCGACTGCCAAGTACCTTTGAAAACCTTAACCCATCTTGAATTCCTTGTGCTTGAGAGCACAACTTCTTATTTCAGTGAACAACATTGACTTTGACCCGTTGTGAAACGTATATCTTTAAAACACCTTGGTTTGAGTGACAGGAAGTGAGCGACAGAGATATGAATCTGGTTCTCTCACCAAGCTCAAGTCTCTTCAGGAAATGACCCCTTTAACATACCATTTTCAAGGACTTCCTCTTGGACTTGAATGAAACACAGACAACAATACTAAAGGGGGTTGGTTAGGTTATTCCACAATAACTGCAATGTGATCCTTTTGAGACATTTGAAAGCGATGCGTCTGGTTATAAATCTCTGCCTTTGTAAACACAGCATGGTGCTAAAGGACCTGGCTGCAGATATAGCTGATCCGTTACCTCTGATGACAGACCAGGGTTGAGCACCTTTTTCTCCTGTAGGATATCATAGAATATGTCATTGTAAATACAATGTGTATGTGTCAGCGTTTCAATAACAATGTGACAACATTTTTTATAAAATGGTTTTAAAATAATTCTAAGGCCTATTTGTGATTTTTATCAAATGTTTCTCATACCTAAACTTTATGCCTAAATGCCCAAACATTATGCTTAAATACCCAAACATTATGCCTAAATGCCTAAACATTATGCCTAAATGCCCAAACATTATGCCTAAATGCCCAAACATTATGCCTAAATGCCCAAACATTATGCTAAATACCCAAACATTATGCTTAAATGCCCAAACATTATGCCTAAATACCCAAACATTATGCCTAAATGCCCAAACATTATGCTTAAATGCCCAAACATGATGCCTAAATGCCCAAACATGATGCCTAAATGCCCAAACATGATGCCTAAATGCCCAAACATTATGCTTAAATGCCCAAACATTATGTCTAAATGCCCAAACATGATGCCTAAATGCCCAAACATGATGCCTAAATACCCAAACATTATGCCTAAATACCCAAACATTATGTCTAAATGCCCAAACATGATGCCTAAATACCCAAACATGATGCCTAAATGCCCAAACATTATGCCTAAATGCCCAAACATTATGTCTAAATGCCCAAACATGATGCCTAAATGCCCAAACATGATGCCTAAATGCCCAAACATGATGCCTAAATGCCCAAACATTATGCTTAAATGCCCAAACATGATGTCTAAATGCCCAAACATGATGCCTAAATACCCAAACATTATGCTTAAATGCCCAAACATGATGTCTAAATACCCAAACATGATGCCTAAATGCCCAAACATTATGCCTAAATACCCAAACATTATGCTTAAATGCCCAAACATGATGTCTAAATACCCAAACATGATGCCTAAATACCCAAACATGATGCCTAAATGCCCAAACATTATGCCTAAATACCCAAACATGATGTCTAAATACCCAAACATGATGTCTAAATGCCCAAACATGATGCCTAAATACCCAAACATTATGCTTAAATGCCCAAACATGATGCCTAAATACCCAAACATGATGCCTAAATACCCAAACATGATGCCTAAATACCCAAACATGATGCCTAAATACCCAAACATGATGCCTAAATACCCAAACATGATGCCTAAATACCCAAACATGATGCCTAAATACCCAAACATGATGTCTAAATACCCAAACATGATGTCTAAATACCCAAACATGATGTCTAAATACCCAAACATGATGTCTAAATGCCCAAACATGATGTCTAAATGCCCAAACATGATGCCTAAATGCCCAAACATGATGTCTAAATACCCAAACATTATGCCTAAATGCCCAAACATTATGCCTAAATACCCAAACATTATGTCTAAATGCCCAAACATTATGTCTAAATACCCAAACATTATGCCTAAATGCCCAAACATGATGTCTAAATACCCAAACATTATGCCTAAATGCCCAAACATGATGTCTAAATACCCAAACATTATGCCTAAATACCCAAACATGATGCCTAAATACCCAAACATTATGCCTAAATACCCAAACATGATGCCTAAATGCCCAAACATTATGTCTAAATACCCAAACATTATGCCTAAATGCCCAAACATTATGTCTAAATGCCCAAACATTATGTCTAAATACCCAAACATTATGCCTAAATGCCCAAACATGATGCCTAAATACCCAAACATGATGTCTAAATACCCAAACATGATGTCTAAATACCCAAACATGATGTCTAAATACCCAAACATGATGCCTAAATACCCAAACATGATGTCTAAATACCCAAACATGATGTCTAAATACCCAAACATGATGTCTAAATACCCAAACATGATGCCTAAATACCCAAACATGATGTCTAAATGCCCAATCATGATGTCTAAATGCCCAAACATGATGTCTAAATACCCAAACATGATGTCTAAATGCCCAAACATGATGTCTAAATACCCAAACATGATGCCTAAATGCCCAAACATGATGTCTAAATACCCAAACATGATGTCTAAATACCCAAACATGATGTCTAAATACCCAAACATGATGTCTAAATACCCAAACATGATGCCTAAATGCCCAAACATGATGCCTAAATACCCAAACATAATGCCTAAGTACATGACTTATCAGGACATTGAATGCTTTCCATCAGTTGTGTGTGTCTAGTATTTCAGTGTTTTATTAAAGGAATTATTTTGTATTTTAATGCGTGACGTTTACCTACAACAACATCATATTTTGTGCTCTATTTGCCTTCAATATTATTGAATGGAACGTTTGGAGAAAGCAATGTTGGTGACTACAATACCCATGAGCCCATTATAATGACTATTTCTGCAGAACATCCACTTCCTCATTCCCCTGTACTCCAACATGAGCTGGTACCTAGAAGGAACCCCACAAATACCCATGAGCCCATTATAATGACTATTTCTGCAGCCAGAGGGTATTTGTGGGGTTCCTTCTAGGTACCAGCTCATGTTGGAGTACAGGGGAATGAGGAAGGACAATACCCATGAGCCCATTATAATGACTATTTCTGCAGCCAGAGGGTATTTGTGGGGTTCCTTCTAGGTACCAGCTCATGTTGGAGTACAGGGGAATGAGGAAGTGGATGTTCTTGCCAAGCAGGCTCTCCAACATTCTACTATTGATATGGAAATGTCCATCAGTAAAGCAGAAGCCAATGGGGTTTAATTATAACATTGTTTAAAAAACAAAATGGCAAGAGTTGTGGAACAGGGAGAGAAAAAGAAATGGAAAGACGCCTGTATAAGATCCAGGAAAAGGTGGCGACAGAAATATTCTCAGGTTCGAGAGAGAAAGGGTTTGGACACATCAGGCTTAACAGTTGATTGGTGGGAAAACATCCGACTGGGAGGTGTCATCACTGACAAGAGAAGATGGAGACAAAGGAACACATTCTATTTTAGTGCCAGCAATATGGGAGGGGAAAGGGGAGAGATAGTTATTATATTTTAAGGAGTAATGATGTTGAAGAGCTTTAAGTGAACTGATGGGGAAATCATCAGGAGATTTGTAGTGTATGTCGTGTCAAGCTGGTTGAAGAACAAACTGGCAGCGGGTTAAATCTGTCAAAGTTTTGAGAAGTGTAATTGTGTTTATTGTTTTTCTGCATCCCTCGCCCAGAGGCAGCAGACGCTCTCCGTCACGCGTCTCAGGGCTCAACCTGTGTCGTGCTTTGCAATCCGGAGCAGGGCGCGGCTCAAAGGAGTGATCAGTGGGGTGGATCAAATGGAAAAATAATATTGCTGGTATTTGTGACGCCCGCCGTTTGATGAGATGTAGCCCCGGTGGCAATACCCTGTCTGTTTTGTTAGCTTTGACACAGAGTTCACCACCTGATAAGGTTAGGTTAGGTTATGTTTGATATTCTGTGAGGGCCCATGTTCCGAACCCGCTACGGTGCTTTAGGTGCCAAGGATTCAGACATGTTGCAGCACTGTGTAAAAGGGAGATGTGCATGAGGGCATGGTCAGAGGGAGTGTAAAGTTGGGATAGAGTTGGGATAGAAAAAAGCACTGTGTGTTAACTGCAGCTGGGGATGCGAAGTGCCCTGTGAGAGACAGACAGGTTGAGATTGCTAGTTTCGAGTGGGGTAGAAAGTTTCCTGTGCTGAGGCAGTGAAGAGACTAGAGGATAGCCCAAGGGGGAGTGATTCCACTGGGAGCCCGTCAGTGAGTAGAACTAAAGAGAGAGAGAGCCAGAGAGGATGAGTTTTAGTAAGGTATGATTTCTTGAGTTTTTATTGCTGTGGTCATTAATTGTACCGCACAGATGGAATGGAAATCCCAGAAGGTTGATCTAGTGGTATCAGCAGCAGATAAGTTATTGGGCGCCAGAGGTTTTAGTGTAGAATAAGTACATGGGGTTATGAGAGAAGGGGTTCCAGCCCCCCAGGCTGAAACCCTGTTGTAGGATCTGGTAGTGCCAAAGTAGTTGGAAGTGGTGGTGGGTTTGGTGGAGTATATATAGGGTTGACAGGAGGTTGGTGGCACCTTAATTGGGGAGGATGGGCTCGTGGTAATGACTGGAGCGGAATCAGTGGAATGGAATCAAATACATAAAACACACGGTTTCCATGGTTTCAATGTATTTGATGCCATTGCGTCTGCTCCGTTCCAGCCATTAATATTAGCCGTCCTCCCCTCAGCAGCCTCCTGTGGTAGGGTTAAAAAAAATCCCATTCCCCTTTTCCCTTTTTTGTGAAGGGGATACTACTGCACTGCTGGAGCTAGGAACACAAGCATTTTGCTACACATGCAATAACATCTGCTAAATATGTTTATATGACGGATACAATTTGATTTGATTTTAACAAAATCTGCAATTCACACTCCGACATGTGGAAGGCAGTAATACGCAAAAAAAAGCCTCTAGTCTGCCAGACCACACGAAGAAGAAGAGAAGGTACCGCTATCGTTACACAGAGGCTGAAAAAGAAAAAGCAAGGCGTTTTCTCAAGAAATACAACTAGAATTGAATATAAACGCTGACTGAAATACAGTTGAGAGCTCAGAAATATTATCAATCCCTGCCCCAGTCTGGTCTGGATATCCCCTGGAGAGAAATCCCAGCAAAATAGACAGGGTGAGTAACTCAAACTCTCGCCTGAAACTAGCGCCAGATAGCTTGCAAGGATTACAAAAGTAAATGGGGATGGAGTACAAACCCACCATTCACAAATATCCTACCCCTGTCTTCGAAGTTCATGTTATAAGAGCAGTGGAAAAGTCAAAAGGTTCGCCCAAAATGCTTGCCGGTCTTGGAGGCAATCTAAGTAGGAGAGTCGCAGGCTTTGCCGGGAAGGGATAGGCCGCACTGTCAGTTTTGAACGGTTTTTCTTTTTTTTGTTGCTAATACTGAACCTAGCTAGCTAACAGATAGCAAACCTGACACTTCTTACACGTTTGAAACGTGTTTATACGTCTAAAAGTAGTGTAGTGTTCTTGTTTAAAATATGAAAATAGTATTTTAGAATGGCATAAGTATTCAGTTTTGTTTATTATTGTTGGATTGTCTGGTTAGCTAGCTAGCCTACAGAGAGTTGCTAGCTTCATCCGCTAGCGCTAGCTAGCTACATTCGCGTCACTTGACCGGTTTTAAAAAAAAGTGTAAAACATCTGTCAAATACAGTGCCCTCACATTTTGTTGTTACAGCCTGAATTTAAAATTGATAACATTTTAGATTAGTTTGTCACTGGCCTACACCCAATACCCCGTATAGTAATGTCAAAGTGGAATTATGTTTTTACAAGTCTTTACAAATGTATTCAAATGGTATTGAGTTAAGGAGTACAAATGTACTTAACAAGTCACAAGTTGCATCGACTCACTGTGTTCAATAGTGTTTAACATGATTTTTGAACGCCTACATCATCTCTGTACCCAACACATACAATTATCTTTAAGGTTCTGCAGTCTAGCAGGGAATTTCAAACACAGATTCAACCACAAAGACCAGCAAGCTAGGTAGATGGGGGGGCGAAAGAGACATTGAATATCCCTTTGAGCATGGTGAAGTTATTAATTACACTTTGGATGGTGTGTCAATACAAAGATACAGACGTCCTTTCTAACTAAGTTGCCGGAGAGGAAAGAAACCGCCAATAGGCCAATAGTGACTTTAAAACAGTTACAGATATTTTTGGGTGTAGTTTCCCTTTAACGTGCACAAAGCGAGGCTGTTGTTTAGCAGTGTTTTTGTAGTGCACATGATGGTAGAGTTTGTAAATAATCAAGATATCATTCTGCCAGGTAAGCATAGGCTACTTTGTAGTTAACATTTAATTGACAGAGTTTTTGGGAAAGCCTTGCCATCTACCAGAAGACTGTTTTTATTAGCATTTTTGCTAACGTCTACACAAAGTGGTAGACAGGCACATACACACAGGAGATCTCATTGGCTGTTCAGAAAGTTGCAGGAAATACAAATCACTGAAGCATTCTGTTCATGTCTTATGATAAACTTTACTGAATATTGTTCAATTCCGTTTTAATGTTTGGATTCTGTCCATGTTCTCTGCATGGCGGTTTTTACAAGGCCCTAATCCTCCATGTTTTGGAAAATTGCAATTGGCCCAGAACAGGGCAGCACGGCTGGCATGTAGACAGAGAGCAAACATGAATAATATGCATGTCAATCTCTCCAGGCTCAAAGTAGTGGAGAGATTGCCTTCATCACTACTTGTATTTGTAAGAGGTATTGACATGTTGAAAGCACCGAGCTGTCTGTTTTTAAACGACTAGCACACAGCTCGGACATGCATACCCCCACAATCGCCCATAAATTTGAAAAAAGCAAGATATGATTTTTAGGCCATATTGCCCAGCCCTAGTTGGGAGGCCTCGAGAGACCAGGGGTGGCAGTACAGACTGCTCGGGTTGGGGTGTAGGGTTTGAGCATAGCCTGGAGGTAGGGAGGGGCAGTTCCCCTTGCTCCTCCGTAGGCGAGCACCATGGTCTTGAAGATGATGCGAATTTCGACTGGAAGCCAGTGGAGAGTGCGGTGGAGCGAGGTGACATGGGAGAATTTAGGAAGGTTGAACGACCAGACGGGCTGTGTCATTCATTGTGGGGTGGCAGGTAGCCTAGTGGTTAGAGCGTAGGGGCGGCAGGTAGCCTAGTGGTTAGAGCGTTGGGCCACTAACCTGAAAGGTTGCTGGATCGAATCCCTGAGCTGACAAGGTACAAATCTGTCGTTCTGCCCCTGAACAAGGCAGTTAACCCACTGTTCCTAGGCTGTCATTGAAAATAAGAATATGTTCTTAACTGACTTGCCTAGTTCAATAAAGGTGAAATAAAACATTCTGGATAAGTTGCAGGGGTTTGATGGCTCATCGGGGAGCCCAGGCAACAGAGTTGCAGCAGTCTAGACTGGAGATGACATGTGCCTGGGTTAGGACCTGCGCCACTTCCTGTGTGAGGAAAAGTCTGATGTTATAGAGCAGTGGTATGTCACTCTGCTGATGTTATAGAGCAGTGGTATGTCTCACTCTACTGATGTTATAGAGCAGTGGTATGTCACTCTACTGATGTTATAGAGCAGTGGTATGTCACTCTACTGATGTTATAGAGCAGTGGTATGTCACACTACTGATGTTATAGAGCAGTGGTATGTCACACTCTACTGATGTTATAGAGCAGTGGTATGTCACACTCTACTGATGTTATAGAGCAGTGGTATGTCACACTCTACTGATGTTATAGAGCAGTGGTATGTCACACTACTGATGTTATAGAGCAGTGGTATGTCACACTCTACTGATGTTATAGAGCAGTGGTATGTCACACTCTACTGATGTTATAGAGCAGTGGTATGTCACACTCTGCTGATATTATAGAGCAGTGGTATGTCACACTACTGATGTTATAGAGCAGTGGTATGTCACACTCTACTGATGTTATAGAGCAGTGGTATGTCACTCTACTGATGTTATAGAGCAGTGGTATGTCACACTCTACTGATGTTATAAAGCAGTGGTATGTCACACTACTGATGTTATAGAGCAGTGGTATGTCACTCTCTACTGATGTTATAGAGCAGTGGTATGTCACACTCTGCTGATGTTATAGAGCAGTGGTATGTCACACTCTACTGATGTTATAGAGCAGTGGTATGTCACACTCTGCTGATGTTATAGAGCAGTGGTATGTCACTCTACTGATGTTATAGAGCAGTGGTATGTCACACTCTACTGATGTTATAAAGCAGTGGTATGTCACTCTACTGATGTTATAGAGCAGTGGTATGTCACTCTCTACTGATGTTATAGAGCAGTGGTATGTCACTACTGATGTTATAGAGCAGTGGTATGTCACTACTGATGTTATAGAGCAGTGGTATGTCTCACTCTACTGATGTTATAGAGCAGTGGTATGTCACACTGCTGATGTTATAGAGCAGTGGTATGTCACACTCTACTGATGTTATAGAGCAGTGGTATGTCACACTGCTGATGTTATAGAGCAGTGGTATGTCACACTCTACTGATGTTATAGAGCAGTGGTATGTCACACTCTACTGATGTTATAGAGCAGTGGTATGTCACTCTACTGATGTTATAGAGCAGTGGTATGTCACACTCTACTGATGTTATAGAGCAGTGGTATGTCACACTCTACTGATGTTATAGAGCAGTGGTATGTCACACTCTACTGATGTTATAGAGCAGTGGTATGTCACACTCTACTGATGTTATAGAGCAGTGGTATGTCACACTCTACTAATGTTATAGAGCAGTGGTATTCAAAGGTGGGGTAGTGACCCCTAGTGTTGTCGCAGGGGAACTGCAGTGGGGTCCCCAAAATATGTGTCTCTTTTTTTTGGCACAAAAGTAAAGCGTACAGATAATTGTATGGGACAATATACAAACGGTTTTGACAGAAATAATTATAAAAATGTAAATGTTGATTAAATATAGGAGAGTAGTTAAGTGTCAACACATAGCAATGATCGGAGAGACCATGTGAGGAGCAGAGTGACTTGGTCTATAGAGAGAAGAGGAGAGGGCCTAGAACCGAGCCCTGAGGGACACCAGTTGTGAGAGTATATGGTGCAGACACAGCTCCTCTCTACGCCGCCTGGTAGGAACGACCACAGTGGTGGTTCTCTCCGTAGCCAGACAGACAGATCCTACCATGACTGCATCCTGGGAAATCACAGCCCGAGTCTCAACGCTGTACAGTAACTTAACTGGGAGGCTAAAATGCGTCCGTGGCTGTTTCTAATTTCATACTAGGCACATGTAGGAGCGTGAGTCAGACGAGCTCCACTCTGCAGGCCATTCACCCATCCAATCAGGGTAGGGCCCACTCGGATACCCCACCTCTGGCCGGTGTCCAGTGGGGCTGTCCCCCAAATGGCACCCTATTCCCTTTATAGTGAACTACTTTAGAGCCTTATGGACCCTGGTGAAAAAGTAGTGCACTATAAAGGGAATAGGGCTCTATTTGGGCCGCATCACGGGGTCGGCCCCAGGAAGGGCTGTTTGCCTTACATGTAGAGCAGGCAGGAGAAGAAGGGGAGGGGCTGGAGAGGGGTCAAAGAGCACCATGCTTCCCTTCACCTTTAAAGAGAGGACTGGGGAGCTGGCTCCTCCTCTCTCCATACTAGGGATGGGACAGGGTATTTTTAGACTCCCCCTTCCTCTACCCCGTGTGTGTGTGTGTGTGTGTCTCAGCCTGAAGAGGCATTATCTCTCTCTCTGTGAGAACCAGAACAAGATGGAGCCTGAGGAGACATTCTCTCTGTGAGAACCAGAACAAGATGGAGCCTGAGGAGACATTCTCTCTGTGAGAACCAGAACAAGATGGAGCCTGAGGAGACATTCTCTCTGTGAGAACCAGAACAAGATGGAGCCTGAGGAGACATTCTCTCTGTGAGAACCAGAACAATATGCAGCCTGAGGAGACATTCTCTCTGTGAGAACCAGAACAAGATGCAGCCTGAGGAGACATTCTCTCTGTGAGAACCAGAACAAGATGCAGCCTGAGGAGACATTCTCTCTGTGAGAACCAGAACAAGATGCAGCCTGAGGAGACATTCTCTCTGTGAGAACCAGAACAAGATGCAGCCTGAGGAGACATTCTCTCTGTGAGAACCAGAACAAGATGCAGCCTGAGGAGACATTCTCTCTGTGAGAACCAGAACAAGATGCAGCCTGAGGAGACATTCTCTCTCTGTGAGAACCAGAACAAGATGCAGCCTGAGGAGACATTCTCTCTGTGAGAACCAGAACAAGATGGAGCCTGAGGAGACATTCTCTCTGTGAGAACCAGAACAAGATGCAGCCTGAGGAGACATTCTCTCTGTGAGAACCAGAACAAGATGCAGCCTGAGGAGACATTCTCTCTCTGTGAGAACCAGAACAAGATGCAGCCTGAGGAGACCTTGGTCAGTGTCACCAGGTCTTTGCACCAGGACACTTGTTGATAGTCATGCAGGCCCAGGTGTCAGCCTAAAGCATCCTCAAGAGACCATTGTTTTGTAAAAAAAAAGGTATTTTCAAGTTTGAGGAGAAAACAGCAAAGGCTTTGCTAATTAGTATGTTGCCTTGGAAATACAAAATAAAATGCATCTGTTAGCATGAAACATTGAGTGAAATTGGTTATTTTCCTAGACCTTTAGGCCTACAATTTACATATAAAAGTATGTAGACACCCCTTCAAATGAGTGGATTCAGCTAATTCAGCCACAGCCATTGCTAACGGGTGTATAAAATCAAGCACATAGTTCTCTGGAGTGATGAATCATGCTTCACCATCTGGCAGTCTGACGGACTAATCTGGGTTTGGCGAATGCCAGGAGAACGCAACCTGCCCGAATACATAGTGCCAACTGTAAAGTTTGGTGGAGGAGGATTAATGGTCTGGGGCTGTTTTTTATGGCTCGGCCCCTTAGTTCCCATGAAGGGAAATCTTAATGCTACAGCATACAATGACATTCTAGACGATTCTGTGCTTCCGACTTTGTGGCAACAGTTTGGGGAAGGTCCTTTCCTGTTTCAACATGACAATGCCCACGTGCACAAAGCGAGATCCATACAGAAATAGTTTGTCGAGATCGGTGTGGAAGAACTTGACTGGCCTGCACAGAGCCCTGACCTCAACCCCATCGAACACCTTTGGGATGAATTGGAACGCCGACTGCGAGCCAGGCCTAATCGCCCAACATCAGTGCCCGACCTCACTAACACTCTTGTGTCTGAATGGAAGCAAGTCCCCCCTGCAGCAATGTTCCAACATCTAGTGGAAAGCCTTCCCAGAAGAGTGGAGGCTGTTATAGCAGCAATGTTCCAACATCTAGTGGAAAGCCTTCCCAGAAGAGTGGAGGCTGTTACAGCAGTAATGTTCCAACATCTAGTGGAAAGCCTTCCCAGAAGAGTGGAGGCTGTTACAGCAGCAATGTTCCAACATCTAGTGGAAAGCCTTCCCAGAAGAGTGGAGGCTGTTACAGCAGCAATGTTCCAACATCTAGTGGAAAGCCTTCCCAGAAGAGTGGAGGCTGTTACAGCAGCAATGTTCCAACATCTAGTGGAAAGCCTTCCCAGAAGAGTGGAGGCTGTTATAGCAGCAATGTTCCAACATCTAGTGGAAAGCCTTCCCAGAAGAGTGGAGGCTGTTATAGCAGCAATGTTCCAACATCTAGTGGAAAGCCTTCCCAGAAGAGTGGAGGCTGTTATAGCAGCAATGTTCCAACATCTAGTGGAAAGCCTTCCCAGAAGAGTGGAAGCTGTTACAGCAGCAAAGAGGGGGGACCAACTCCATATTAATGTCCATGATTTTGGATGAGATGTTGGACGAGCAGGTGTCCTCATACAGGTGGTCACGTAGTGCTGCTATAGAGCTTACTGTTAGAGTGAAACACATAGAATGAGGTGATCCTTTCCCAATGGGAAAGACAGGTATCTGGGGATGGATTGTAAAGGCCCTTGTTATCGTCCAGCACATCCATTCAGAGCCCTTTTGACAGACAGGCATGCTGTGTCTCTCTCTCTCTGATGAGACATCCTGATGAGAGCTCGATGAGTGTTGTTTACCCATGATCCTCTCTGGGAGAGTCTTCCAGTGTGCCTCTGACTCAGCCGGTCTCATTTATATACTTTCTGGAGTGAGAGAGAGAGAGAGAGTGAGTGTGTGTGTGTGTGTGTGTGTGAGATTCTTTCTTCCTCTCCTCTTTGTGTGTGTCAGTGTCCATGTGTGTTAGTGACTTTGCATTCGGGAAGTATTCAGACCCCTAGCCTTTTTCCTTATAAGGATTAACGTGTCTTTTCCCCTCGTCAATCTACACACAATACCCCATAATGACAAAGCAAAAACTGTTATTTAGCAATTGTATATATCAATAAAAAAAAACAGATCATATTTACACAAGTATTCAGACCCTTTACTCAGTACTTTGTTGATGGTGCCAGGTTTCCTCCAGACGTGACACTTGGCATTCAGGCCAAAGAGTTCAATCTTGGTTTCATCAGACCAGATAATTTTGTTTCTCATGGTCAGAGTTCTTTAGGTGCCTTTTGGCAAACTCCAAGCGGGCTGTCATGTGCCTTTTTACTGAAGAGTGGCTTCCGTTTGTCCACTCTACCATAAAGGCCTGATTGGTGAAGTGCTGCAGAGACGGTTGTCCTTCTGGAAGGTTCTCCTATCTCCACAGAGAAACTTTGGACCTCTGTCAGAGTGACCATCGGGTTCTTGGTCACCTCCCAGACCAAGGCCCTTCTACCCCGATTGCTCAGTTTGGCCGGGCGGCCAGCTCTAGGAAGAGTCTTGTTGGATCCAAACTTCTTTAATTTAAGAATGATGGAGGCCACTGTGTTCTTGGAGACCTTCAATGCTGCAGACATTTTTTGGTACCCTTCCCCAGATCTGTGCCTCGACACAATCCTGTCTTGGAGCTCTACGGGCAATTCCTTCGACCTCATGGCTTGGTTTTTGCTCTGACATGCACTGTCAACTGTGGGACCTTATATAGACAGGTGTGTGCCTTTCCAAATCATGTCCAATGAATTGAATTTACCTCAGGTGGACTCCAAGTTGTAGAATCATCTCAACGATGATCAATGGAAACAAGATTAACACGAGCTCAATTTCGAGTCTCATAGCAAATGGTCTGAATACTTATGCTAACATTTCTAAAAACCTGTTTTTACTTTGTCATTATTGTGATGTCATTATGGGGTATTGTGATGTCATTATTGGGTATTGTGATGTCATTATGGGGTATTGTGTGCAGATTGAGGGACACATTATTTAATCCATTTTAGAATAAGGCTGTAACGTAACAGAAGGTGGAAACAGGGAAGGGGTCTGAATACTTTCCCAAGGCACTGTATCTGTAGTCTGAATGCTCATAGTTCTTATGAATCACACCTTCCCTGACACATACAACACTCTTCACGTCACACCAGATGTCTGCTCTGTCAGTTTATAATTGTCTCAACTATTCAGACGTCAGCCGTCACATGAGGAAGGATGTCATCTGTTTTGCAGAGAACGTTGATGAGTACGGGTGTAGAGTATTGGGCATGTTGTTGATGGTAGTTTTAATTAAGCTGTTGTTATTACCCTCACGAGACTCTGGTTCGTTATATCTTCTTGTCTGCTTCCCATCTGAAACAGTTCAGAACCGTTCCTGCATATATTAGGACATTTTCTGGTGTTTTTTGGGTCTTTTTTTTCTTTTTTTAAATTTTTTTTATCCCCTTTTCTCCCCAATTTTCGTGGTATCCAATCGCTAGTAATTACTATCTTGTCTCATCGCTACAACTCCCGTACGGGCTCGGGAGAGACGAAGGTCGAAAGCCATGCGTCCTCCGAAGCACAACCCAACCAAGCCGCACTGCTTCTTTAACACAGCGCGCCTCCAACCCGGAAGCCAGCCGCACCAATGTGTCGGAGGAAACACCGTGCACCTGGCCCCCTTGGTTAGCACGCACTGCGCCCGGCCCGCCACAGGAGTCGCTGGAGCGCGATGAGACAAGGATATCCCTACCGGCCAAACCCTCCCTGACCCGGACGACGCTAGCCCAATTGTGCGTCGCCCCACGGACCTCCCGGTCGCGGCCGGCTGCGACAGAGCCTGGGCGCGAACCCAGAGACTCTGGTGGCGCAGTTAGCACTGCGATGCAGTGCCCTAGACCACTGCGCCACCCGGGAGGCCTGTTTTTTGGGTCTTTGACGAGGGTTCTTTCGGCTGTTTGTGCACAAGACATTTTTTCTCTCTCTCTATGCAAGACGACGTCGGGAGCCAAAGTGAAGTTTGTTTCAACGAGGAATCTCCACCTTGCTACTTTTTTTGACTTGAGAAATAATGCACGTCTTAGTGGTGGATGTAAAATTGGGCGACTAAGATCTCCACCTCAAAATTATTGATCGATTTTCTTGAGTTAGATTCTTCATTTTTTTAAATTCTGACTATTTTGAGGAAAAGTCAGAATATACTGGCTACGGCGTCTCAAGATGGACAAACTTTACTATTACCATTTTTTTTTCTCTTCTCATTTTTCAAGTGAAGGTCTTTTTAAGGCAGTATGGAGCTCGTTCGGTTGGCGTAGATGAGGTCCTCGGCGCCAACCCGAACCAAAAGCATGCCGGAAGGCTTTATCCGGTTAACACCGGAAACAGCAACTCATTATGTGTAGTGTCCACTTAAGACTTTAAACATAGGCTTGTGTTTCAACCTCTCCAGTGGTTCTTCCTCATCTCTCTCTGGGTAGAAGAACATGAGAATTCTAATGGGGTCTAGACCACTAAATCAATTGAATTCCTCAAATGGCTGAGTGGAAAACGGGGCCACACGGCAGAACATAAAAGCCTTTCTTTCTCTGTGGTTGGTTAAGACTCAATCAGACACATGTTCAGCCAGAGACCTTTTAAGCCAATCATTGTTTCTCTGTACGGTACTGTGTAGTCAGTATCGTTTGTTGGTCATTGGTTCTCTGTACAGCACTATTAACACTCACACCAGGGGTACTCAACCAGCACACCAGGGGTACTCAACTAGCTGCTATTAATACTCACACCAGGGGTACTCAACCAGCACACCAGGGGTACTCAACTAGCTGCTATTAATACTCACACCAGGGGTACTCAACTAGCTGCTATTAACACTCACACCAGGGGTACTCAACCAGCTGCTATTAACACTCACACCAGGGGTACTCAACCAGCTGCTATTAACACTCACACCAGGGGTACTCAACCAGCTGCTATTAACACTCACACCAGGGGTACTCAACCAGCACACCAGGGGTACTCAACCAGCTGCTATTAACACTCACACCAGGGGTACTCAACCAGCACACCAGGGGTACTCAACCAGCTACTATTAACACTCACACCAGGGGTACTCAACCAGCTACTATTAACACTCACACCAGGGGTACTCAACCAGCACACCAGGGGTACTCAACCAGCTGCTATTAACACTCACACCAGGGGTACTCAACCAGCTGCTATTAACACTCACAACAGGGGTACTCACACCAGGGGTACTCACACCAGGGGTACTCAACCAGCCACTAATAACACTCACACCAGCCACTATTAACACTCACACCAGGGGTACTCAACCAGCACACCAGGGGTACTCAACCAGCTGCTATTAACACTCACAACAGGGGTACTCACACCAGGGGTACTCACACCAGGGGTACTCAACCAGCTACTATTAACACTCAACCAGCCACTATTAACACTCACACCAGGGGTACTCAACCAGCTACTATTAACACTCACACCAGGGGTACTCAACCAGCTACTATTAACACTCACACCAGGGGTACTCAACCAGCTGCTATTAACACTCACACCAGGGGTACTCAACCAGCTGCTATTAACACTCACAACAGGGGTACTCACACCAGGGGTACTCACACCAGGGGTACTCAACCAGCTACTATTAACACTCACACCAGCCACTATTAACACTCACACCAGGGGTACTCAACCAGCACACCAGGGGTACTCAACCAGCTGCTATTAACACTCACACCAGCCACTATTAACACTCACACCAGGGGTACTCAACCAGCACACCAGGGGTACTCAACCAGCTGCTATTAACACTCACACCAGATGTACTCAACCAGCTGCTATTAACACTCACACCAGATGTACTCAACCAGCTACTATTAACACTCACACCAGGGGTACTCAACTAGCTGCTATTAACACTCACACCAGGGGTACTTAACCAGCTGCTATTAACACTCACACCAGGGGTACTCAACTAGCACACCAGGGGTACTCAACTAGCTGCTATTAACACTCACACCAGGGGTACTCAACCAGCACACCAGGGGTACTCAACCAGCTGCTATTAACACTCACACCAGGGGTACTCAACCAGCACACCAGGGGTACTCAACCAGCTGCTATTAACACTCACACCAGGGGTACTCAACCAGCACAGCAGGGGTACTCAACCAGCCACTATTAACACTCACACCAGCCACTATTAACACTCACACCAGGGGTACTCAACCAGCACACCAGGGGTACTCAACCAGCTGCTATTAACACTCACACCAGGGGTACTCAACCAGCCGCTATTAACACTCACACCAGGGGTACTCAACCAGCTGCTATTAACACTCACACCAGGGGTACTCAACCAGCCGCTATTAACACTCACACCAGGGGTACTCAACCAGCTCACCAGGGGTACTCAACTAGCTGCTATTAACACTCACACCAGGGGTACTCAACCAGCACACCAGGGGTACTCAACCAGCTGCTATTAACACTCACACCAGGGGTACTCAACCAGCACACCAGGGGTATTCATCCAGCACACCAGGGGTACTCAACCAGCACACCAGGGGTACTCAACCAGCTGCTATTAACACTCACACCAGGGGTACTCAACCAGCACACCAGGGGTATTCATCCAGCACACCAGGGGTACTCAACCAGCACACCAGGGGTACTCAACCAGCCGCTATTAACACTCACACCAGGGGTACTCAACCAGCACACCAGGGGTACTCAACCAGCTGCTATTAACACTCACACCAGGGGTACTCAACCAGCTGCTATTAACACTCACACCAGGGGTACTCAACCAGCACACCAGGGGTATTCATCCAGCACACCAGGGGTACTCAACCAGCCACTAATAACACTCACACCAGCCACTATTAACACTCACACCAGGGGTACTCAACCAGCACACCAGGGGTACTCAACCAGCTGCTATTAACACTCACAACAGGGGTACTCACACCAGGGGTACTCACACCAGGGGTACTCAACCAGCTACTATTAACACTCACACCAGGGGTACTCAACCAGCCACTATTAACACTCACACCAGGGGTACTCAACCAGCTACTATTAACACTCACACCAGGGGTACTCAACCAGCTACTATTAACACTCACACCAGGGGTACTCAACTAGCTACTATTAACACTCACACCAGGGGTACTCAACCAGCTGCTATTAACACTCACACCAGGGGTACTCAACCAGCACACCAGGGGTACTCAACTAGCACACCAGGGGTACTCAACCAGCCACTATTAACACTCACACCAGCCACTATTAACACTCACACCAGGGGTACTCAACCAGCACACCAGGGGTACTCAACCAGCTGCTATTAACACTCACACCAGCCACTATTAACACTCACACCAGGGGTACTCAACCAGCACACCAGGGGTACTCAACCAGCTGCTATTAACACTCACACCAGGGGTACTCAACCAGCCGCTATTAACACTCACACCAGGGGTACTCAACCAGCCGCTATTAACACTCACACCAGGGGTACTCAACCAGCCGCTATTAACACTCACACCAGGGGTACTCAACCAGCCGCTATTAACACTCACACCAGGGGTACTCAACTAGCACACCAGGGGTACTCAACTAGCTGCTATTAACACTCACACCAGGGGTACTCAACCAGCACACCAGGGGTACTCAACCAGCTGCTATTAACACTCACACCAGGGGTACTCAACCAGCACACCAGGGGTACTCAACCAGCTGCTATTAACACTCACACCAGGGGTACTCAACCAGCACAGCAGGGGTACTCAACCAGCCACTATTAACACTCACACCAGCCACTATTAACACTCACACCAGGGGTACTCAACCAGCACACCAGGGGTACTCAACCAGCTGCTATTAACACTCACACCAGGGGTACTCAACCAGCTACTATTAACACTCACACCAGGGGTACTCAACCAGCTGCTATTAACACTCACACCAGGGGTACTCAACCAGCTGCTATTAACACTCACACCAGGGGTACTCAACTAGCACACCAGGGGTACTCAACTAGCTGCTATTAACACTCACACCAGGGGTACTCAACCAGCACACCAGGGGTACTCAACCAGCTGCTATTAACACTCACACCAGGGGTACTCAACCAGCACACCAGGGGTATTCATCCAGCACACCAGGGGTACTCAACCAGCACACCAGGGGTACTCAACCAGCTGCTATTAACACTCACACCAGGGGTACTCAACCAGCACACCAGGGGTATTCATCCAGCACACCAGGGGTACTCAACCAGCACACCAGGGGTACTCAACCAGCTGCTATTAACACTCACACCAGGGGTACTCAACCAGCACACCAGGGGTACTCAACTAGCTGCTATTAATACTCACACCAGGGGTACTCAACTAGCTGCTATTAACACTCACACCAGGGGTACTCAACTAGCACACCAGGGGTACTCAACTAGCTGCTATTAACACTCACACCAGGGGTACTCAACCAGCACACCAGGGGTACTCAACCAGCTGCTATTAACACTCACACCAGGGGTACTCAACCAGCACACCAGGGGTATTCATCCAGCACACCAGGGGTACTCAACCAGCACACCAGGGGTACTCAACCAGCTGCTATTAACACTCACACCAGGGGTACTCAACCAGCACACCAGGGGTATTCATCCAGCACACCAGGGGTACTCAACCAGCACACCAGGGGTACTCAACCAGCTGCTATTAACACTCACACCAGGGGTACTCAACCAGCTACTATTAACACTCACACCAGGGGTACTCAACCAGCACACCAGGGGTACTCAACCAGCACACCAGGGGTACTCAACCAGCTACTATTAACACTCACACCAGCCACTATTAACACTCACACCAGGGGTACTCAACCAGCACACCAGGGGTACTCACACCAGGGGTACTCACACCAGGGGTACTCACACCAGGGGTACTCAACCAGCCCCTATTAACACTCACACCAGGGGTACTCAACCAGCTACTATTTGAGAAGGTCTGGTCACTAATTTCCTAGGTGGCAACGGTTCGGATAGATGTAATCGTTTATCGACATAGTAACGAACGCCCACCTCGTGACAAATGCTTCCCCCAAACAGTTCACACCCCTCCAAGACAATGTGGCACTTTCAAAGCTAATTTCCTGCAATTCTACACACTGTGTCCACTGGTGAGACTTTCTGTTCAGTGTTGTAATCTCTTTCTCCCCCCCCCGTCTCTTTCCAGCCTGCGCTGCTCTCTGCCACGTGTGTCTCTCTCTGCGCCTTGTCTTGGATATCCTGCCGTCCGGAGGGATATGGATCCTACGGAGTGTCCGTTGTGTTTGGAGCCACTGGAGATAGATGATGCCAACTTCTTCCCCTGCACCTGCGGCTACCAGATCTGTCGCTTCTGCTGGCACCGTATCCGCACGGACGAGAACGGCCTCTGCCCTGCCTGCAGAAAGGTACCCCATATCCTACCCTAAACCCTAGTCTAACCCCGACCCCATATCCTATCCTAAACCCTAGTCTAACCCACTACCCCATATCCTACCCTAAACCCTGCCCTAGTCTAACCCCGACCCCATATCCTATCCTAAACCCTATCCTAAACCCTAGTCTAACCCCTAACCCATATCCTACCCTAAACCCTAGTCTAACCCCGACCCCATATCCTATCCTAAACTCTAGTCTAACCCTACCCTAAACCCTAGTCTAATCCCTACCCCATATCCTACCCTAAACCCTAGTCTAACCCCTACCCCATATCCTACCCTAAACCCTAGTCTAACCCCTACCCGATAACCTACCCTAAACCCTAGTCTAACCCCTACCCCATATCCTACACTAAACCCTAGTCTAACCCCTACCCGATAACCTACCCTAAACCCTGCCATAGTCTAACCCCGACCCCATATCCTACCCTACCCTAAACCCTAGTCTAACCCCGACCCCATATCCAACCCTAAACCCTAGTCTAACCCCGACCCCATATCCTACCCTACCCTAAACCCTAGTCTAACCCCGACCCCATATCCAACCCTAAACCCTAGTCTAACCCCAACCCCATATCCTACCCATCCCTAAACCCTAGTCTAACCCCGACCCCATATCCTACCCTAAACCCTAGTCTAACCCCGACCCCATATCCTACCCTAAACCCTAGTCTAACCCCGACCCCATATCCTACCCTAAACCCTAGTCTAATCCCTACCCCATATCCTACCCTAAACCCTAGTCTAACCCTGACCCCATATCCTACCCTAAACCCTAGTCTAACCCCGACCACATATCCTACCCTAAACCCTGCCATAGTCTAACCCCGACCCCATATCCTACCCTAAACCCTGCCCTAGTCTAACCCCGACCCCATATCCTACCCTAAACCCTGCCATAGTCTAACCCCGACCCCATATCCTACCCTAAACCCTGCCATAGTCTAACCCCGACCCCATATCCTACCCTAAACCCTGCCCTAGTCTAACGCCGACCCCATATCCTACCCTAAACCCTGCCCTAGTCTAACCCCGACCCCATATCCTACCCTAAACCCTGCCCTAGTCTAACGCCGACCCCATATCCTACCCTAAACCCTGCCCTAGTCTAACCCCGACCCCATATCCTACCCTAAACCCTGCACTAGTCTAACCCCGACCCCATATCCTACCCTAAACCCTAGTCTAACCCTACCCTAAACCCTAGTCTAACCCCGACCCCATATCCTACCCTAAACCCTAGTCTAACCCTACCCTAAACCCTAGTCTAATCCCTACCCCATATCCTACCCTAAACCCTAGTCTAACCCCGACCCCATATCCTACCCTAAACCCTAGTCTAACCCTGACCCCATATCCTACCCTAAACCCTGCCATAGTCTAACCCCGACTCCATATCCTACCCTAAACCATACTCTAGTCTAACCCCGACCCCATATCCAACCCTAAACCCTAGTCTAACCCCGACCCCATATCCTACCCTAAACCCTGCCCTAGTCTAACCCCGACCCCATATCCTACCCTAAACCCTGCCCTAGTCTAACCCCGACCCCATATCCTACCCTAAACCCTGCCCTAGTCTAACCCCGACCCCATATCCTACCCTAAACCCTGCCATAGTCTAACCCCTACCCCATATCCTACCCTAAACCCTGCCATAGTCTATCCCCGACCCCATATCCTACCCTAAACCCTGCCATAGTCTATCCCCGACCCCATATCCTACCCTAAACCCTGCACTAGTCTAACCCCGACCCCATATCCTACCCTAAACCCTAGTCTAACCCCTACCCCATATCCTACCCTAAACCCTAGTCTAACCCCGACCCCATATCCTACCCTAAGCCCTGCCATAGTCTAACCTCTACCCCATATCCTACACTAAACCCTGCCATAGTCTAACCCCGACCCCATATCCTACACTAAACCCTAGTCTAACCCCGACCCCATATCCTACACATCCCTAAACCCTAGTCTAACCCCGACCCCATATCCTACACTAAAACCTAGTCTAACCCCGACCCCATATCCTACACATCCCTAAACCCTAGTCTAATCCCTACCCCATATCCTATCCTACACTAACCCCTACCCTAGGGTTCCCCAACTGGCAGCTCACGGGCCAAATCTGACCTGCAGCCAATATTATTTGGCCCCCAAAAGCCCTGAAATGATTTAATATTTGTTTCATTAAAAAAGTATTATTTTTTTTTTTAAATCTCAGACCCGAGATTCAAGAAGTGCCAAATGTAATTTTCTAAGAAGGAAGTTACCCTGCCTAAAATGATACCCTGCCTAAAATGTTACCCTGCCTAAAATGTTACCCTGCCTAAAATCTTACCCTGCCTAAAATGTTACCCTGCCTAAAATGTTAACTTCCTTCACGAGGAGAGAGAAGACAGTCAGCTAATAAAGCAGGCCAGTGGACCATCTAGTGGTGCTGAAACGTAAACTCTGCAACAGTACTGCAATCAATAGGTGGACAGCGCCTGGTGCTGAAAATATAGCTCACTTGTTATATTAGGCCGATATAAAAATAACTTCACTGGCTATGAGACTTCACAGCATCTTTCACAATAAAAAAGATATGGCCAAATATAAGTGGGATTTAAAATTTAAAAAATGAAGCCTACTTAAAATTGCAATTGGCCAAAAATGTAGCATACTACATAAAATAATTATTTAAAGAATAAAAAGGCGATGTCGGGGTATAGCCTGCTCTGGTAACAACAGGAAACTGGGGAATTCTGGGAAAGTTCGGGTGCGGTGTAACGTGCTGCTTTACACAGAGGTGTACAAACCCCTGTCCTTTTATCTAACACATCCCCCTCTCTCTCTCTCCTGTCTCTGTAACAGCTTTACACAGAGGTGTACAAACCCCTGTCCTTTTATCTAACACACCCCTCTCTCTCTCCTGTCTCTGTAACAGCTTTACACAGCGGTGTACAAACCCCTGTCCTTTTATCTAACACACCCCTCTCTCTCTCCTGTCTCTGTAACAGCTTTACACAGAGGTGTACAAACCCCCTGTCCTTTTATCTAACACACCCCTCTCTCTCTCCTGTCTCTGTAACAGCTTTACACAGAGGTGTACAAACCCCCTGTCCTTTTATCTAACACCCCCCTCTCTCTCTCCTGTCTCTGTAACAGCTTTACACAGAGGTGTACAACCCCTGTCCTTTTATCTAACACACCCCCCTCTCTCTCTCCTGTCTCTGTAACAGCTTTACACAGAGGTGTACAAACCCCCTGTCCTTTTATCTAACACACCCCTCTCTCTCTCCTGTCTCTGTAACAGCTTTACACAGAGGTGTACAACCCCTGTCCTTTTATCTAACACACCCCTCTCTCTCCTGTCTCTGTAACAGCTTTACACAGAGGTGTACAACCCCCTGTCCTTTTATCTAACACACCCCTCTCTCTCCTGTCTCTGTAACAGCTTTACACAGAGGTGTACAAACCCCCTGTCCTTTTATCTAACACCCCCCTCTCTCTCTCCTGTCTCTGTAACAGCTTTACACAGAGGTGTACAACCCCCTGTCCTTTTATCTAACACACCCCCCTCTCTCTCTCCTGTCTCTGTAACAGCTTTACACAGAGGTGTACAAACCCCTGTCCTTTTATCTAACACCCCCCTCTCTCTCCTGTCTCTGTAACAGCTTTACACAGCGGTGTACAACCCCCCTGTCCTTTTATCTAACACCCCCCTCTCTCTCTCCTGTCTCTGTAACAGCTTTACACAGCGGTGTACAACCCCCTGTCCTTTTATCTAACACACCCCTCTCTCTCTCTCTCCTGTCTCTGTAACAGCTTTACACAGAGGTGTACAAACCCCTGTCCTTTTATCTAACACCCCCCCTCTCTCTCTCCTGTCTCTGTAACAGCTTTACACAGAGGTGTACAAACCCCCTGTCCTTTTATCTAACACACCCCTCTCTCTCTCTCTCCTGTCTCTGTAACAGCTTTACACAGAGGTGTACAAACCCCCTGTCCTTTTATCTAACACACCCCTCTCTCTCTCTCTCCTGTCTCTGTAACAGCTTTACACAGAGGTGTACAAACCCCCTGTCCTTTTATCTAACACCCCCCTCTCTCTCTCCTGTCTCTGTAACAGCTTTACACAGAGGTGTACAAACCCCCTGTCCTTTTATCTAACACGCCCCCCTCTCTCTCTCCTGTCTCTGTAACAGCTTTACACAGAGATGTACAAACCCCCTGTCCTTTTATCTAACACACCCCCCTCTCTCTCCTGTCTCTGTAACAGCTTTACACAGAGGTGTACAAACCCCTGTCCTTTTATCTAACACCCCCCTCTCTCTCCTGTCTCTGTAACAGCTTTACACAGAGGTGTACAAACCCCTGTCCTTTTATCTAACACCCCCCTCTCTCTCCTGTCTCTGTAACAGCTTTACACAGCGGTGTACAAACCCCTGTCCTTTTATCTAACACACCCCCCTCCCTCTCTCTCCTGTCTCTGTAACAGCTTTACACAGAGGTGTACAAACCCCTGTCCTTTTATCTAACACCCCCCTCTCTCTCTCTCCTGTCTCTGTAACAGCTTTACACAGAGGTGTACAACCCCTGTCCTTTTATCTAACACACCCCTCTCTCTCCTGTCTCTGCCTACAGCCTTACCCAGAAGACCCAGCGGTGTACAACCCCCTGTCAGCGGAGGAGCTGCAGAGGATAAAGGATGAGAAGAAGGCCAAACAGGTGGAGAAGAAACTGAAGACGACAGAGAACAGGAAGCAGCTGGCCAGCGTCAGAGTGGTGCAGAGAAACCTGGTGTTTCTAGTGGGGCTGTCACAGAGACTGGCCGACCCTGAGGTAGGAACACAGACACCCGGAGATCTGAGAATAACACTCCTAAACTAATCATAGAGAAACCTGGTGTTTCTAGTGGGGCTGTCACAGAGACTGGCCGACCCTGAGGTAGGAACACAGACACCCGGAGATCTGAGAATAACACTCCTAAACTAATCATAGAGAAACCTGGTGTTTCTAGTGGGGCTGTCGCAGAGACTGGCCGACCCTGAGGTAGGAACACAGACACCCGGAGATCTGAGAATAACACTCCTAAACTAATCATAGAGAAACCTGGTGTTTCTAGTGGGGCTGTCGCAGAGACTGGCCGACCCTGAGGTAGGAACACAGACACCCGGAGATCTGAGAATAACACTCCTAAAGGAATGACTGCTCTGAGATTATCCTTCCTGTCCTTCCCTGCTTCCTATAAATTCACTTAATGAGAGAGGGAGAGAGAGAGAGAGAGACTGTCAGCTCTGAGGGGAACTCTGGGAGGCAGTGGAGTGTGATATAATATGCAGAAGATGAGATTATAGGGCAAATCTAGTTTATAATGGAAAGTAATTAAATGGCTACCGAGACTATTTACATTTCCCCCCCTCTTTACACCACTGCTACTCTCTGTTGTTATCATCTGTGCATAGTCACTTTAATATCTCTACCTACATGTACATATTACCTCGACTAACCGGTGCCCCCGCACATTGACTCTGTATCGGTACCTCCCCCTGTATATAGTCTCGCTATTGTTATTTTACTGCTGCTCTTTAATTACTCGTTACTTTTATTTCTTATTCTTATCTGTATTTTCTTAAAACTGCATTGTTGGTTAGGGGCTCGTAAGTAAGCATTTCAGTGTAAGGTCTACCTACACCTGTTGTATTCGGCGCATGTGACTAATACAATTAGATTTAAAGTAAGGCTTGTGGGTAATATGGTTTGTAATCCCCTCTGTGACCCAGGACTGTTTCATCACTAAACCTCATGTAGAATCACACTAGTTGTTGATTTGTTCAGTGTTGTGAAAAGCTCCATTAGCAGCATAGCTGCAGCAGGTTTGCATTTCCTCTGTAGTATGATGTACAACAGAAGGGTTTTGGTGAACCCAGCAACACCAGAATAAACCAGACCTTATCTAAAATCTCTAGGGGGGAAAAATAGCCGGTTTGTCTGGAATCTGGTTTGTCTGGAATCTGGTGTACGTGCTAGTTGGTCTATATGGCTTCTAGGCATCAGCCTTTCTGTTTGCTAATTTCCCACACAACAACAACAACAACAACATAAGTACAGGACAACAACGACAACAACAACATAAGTACAGGACAACAACAACAACAACATAAGTACAGGACAACAACAACAACAACATAAGTACAGGACAACAACAACAACAACATAAGTACAGGACAACAACAACAACAACATAAGTACAGGACAACAACAACAACAACAAGTACAGGACAACAACAACAACAACATAAGTACAGGACAACAACAACAACAACATAAGTACAGGACAACAACAACAACAACATAAGTACAGGACAACAACAACAACAACATAAGTACAGGACAACAACAACAACAACATAAGTACAGGACAACAACAACAACAACATAAGTACAGGACAACGACAACAACAACATAAGTACAGGACAACAACAACAACAACAACAACATAAGTACAGGACAACAACAACAACAACAACATAAGTACAGGACAACAACAACAACAACATAAGTACAGGACAACAACAACAACATAAGTACAGGACAACAACAACAACAACATAAGTACAGGACAACAACAACAACAACAACATAAGTACAGGACAACGACAACAACAACATAAGTACAGGTCAACAACAACAACAACATAAGTACAGGTCAACAACAACAACAACATAAGTACAGGTCAACAACAACAACAACATAAGTACAGGACAACAACAACAACAACATAAGTACAGGACAACGACAACAACAACATAAGTACAGGTCAACGACAACATAAGTACAGGACAACAACAACAACAACATAAGTACAGGACAACAACAACAACAACATAAGTACAGGACAACAACAACAACAACATAAGTACAGGACAACGACAACAACAACAACATAAGTACAGGACAACGACAACAACAACATAAGTACAGGACAACGACAACAACAAGTACAGGACAACGACAACAACAACATAAGTACAGGACAACAACAACAACAACAACATAAGTACAGGACAACGACAACAACAACAACATAAGTACAGGACAACAACAACAACAACATAAGTACAGGTCAACAACAACAACAACATAAGTACAGGTCAACAACAACAACAACATAAGTACAGGACAACAACAACAACAACATAAGTACAGGACAACAACAACAACAACATAAGTACAGGACAACGACAACAACAACATAAGTACAGGTCAACGACAACATAAGTACAGGTCAACGACAACAACAACATAAGTACAGGACAACAACAACAACAACATAAGTACAGGACAACAACAACAACAACATAAGTACAGGACAACGACAACAACAACAACATAAGTACAGGACAACGACAACAACAACAAGTACAGGACAACAACAACAACAACATAAGTACAGGACAACGACAACAACAACAACATAAGTACAGGACAACGACAACAACAACAACATAAGTACAGGACAACAACAACAACAACATAAGTACAGGACAACAACAACAACAACAACATAAGTACAGGACAACAACAACAACAACAACATAAGTACAGGACAACGACAACAACAACATAAGTACAGGACAACGACAACATAAGTACAGGACAACAACAACATAAGTACAGGACAACAACAACAACAACATAAGTACAGGACAACAACAACATAAGTACAGGACAACGACAACATAAGTACAGGACAACGACAACAACAACATAAGTACAGGACAACGACAACAACAACATAAGTACAGGACAACAACAACAACAACATAAGTACAGGTCAACGACAACAACAACATAAGTACAGGACAACAACAACAACAACATAAGTACAGGTCAACGACAACGACAACATAAGTACAGGACAACAACAACAACAACAACAACATAAGTACAGGACAACGACAACAACAACATAAGTACAGGACAACGACAACAACAACATAAGTACAGGACAACAACAACAACAACAACATAAGTACAGGACAACGACAACAACAACAACATAAGTACAGGACAACGACAACAACAACAACATAAGTACAGGACAACGACAACAACAACAACATAAGTACAGGACAACGACAACAACAACATAAGTACAGGACAACGACAACATAAGTACAGGACAACAACAACATAAGTACAGGACAACAACAACATAAGTACAGGACAACAACATAAGTACAGGACAACAACAACATAAGTACAGGTCAACGACAACAACAACATAAGTACAGGACAACGACAACATAAGTACAGGACAACGACAACAACAACATAAGTACAGGACAACGACAACAACAACATAAGTACAGGACAACGACAACAACAACATAAGTACAGGACAACGACAACAACAACATAAGTACAGGACAACGACAACAACAACATAAGTACAGGACAACGACAACAACAACATAAGTACAGGACAACGACAACAACAACATAAGTACAGGACAACGACGACAACAACAACATAAGTACAGGACGACAACAACAACAACAACATAAGTACAGGACGACAACAACAACATAAGTACAGGACGACAACAACAACAACATAAGTACAGGACAACGACAACAACAACATAAGTACAGGACAACGACAACAACAACATAAGTACAGGACAACGACAACAACAACATAAGTACAGGACGACAACAACAACAACAACATAAGTACAGGACGACAACAACAACAACATAAGTACAGGACAACAACAACAACAACATAAGTACAGGACAACGACAACAACAACATAAGTACAGGACAACGACAACAACAACATAAGTACAGGACAACAACAACAACAACATAAGTACAGGACGACAACAACAACATAAGTACAGGACGACAACAACAACATAAGTACAGGACGACAACAACAACAACATAAGTACAGGACAACAACAACAACAACATAAGTACAGGACAACGACAACAACAACATAAGTACAGGACAACGACAACAACAACATAAGTACAGGACAACGACAACAACAACATAAGTACAGGACAACGACAACAACAACATAAGTACAGGACAACGACAACAACAACATAAGTACAGGACAACGACAACATAAGTACAGGACAACAACAACATAAGTACAGGACAACGACAACAACAACAACATAAGTACAGGACGACGACAACAACATAAGTACAGGACAACGACAACAACATAAGTACAGGACAACAACAACAACAGCATAAGTACAGGACAACAACAACAACAACATAAGTACAGGACAACGACAACAACAACAACATAAGTACAGGACGACGACAACAACATAAGTAAAGGACAACAACAACATAAGTACAGGACAACAACAACAACAACATAAGTACAGGACAACAACAACAACAACAACATAAGTACAGGACAACAACAACAACATAAGTACAGGACAACAACAACAACAGCATAAGTACAGGACAACGACAACAACAACATAAGTACAGGACAACAACAACAACAACATAAGTACAGGACAACAACAACAACAACATAAGTACAGGACAACAACAACAACAACAACATAAGTACAGGACAACAACAACAACAACATAAGTACAGGACAACAACAACAACAACATAAGTACAGGACAACAACAACAACAACAACATAAGTACAGGACAACAACAACAACAACATAAGTACAGGACAACGACAACAACAACATAAGTACAGGACAACAACAACAACAACATAAGTACAGGACAACAACAACAACAACATAAGTACAGGACAACAACAACAACAACAAGTACAGGACAACAACAACAACAACATAAGTACAGGACAACAACAACAACAACATAAGTACAGGACAACAACAACAACAACATAAGTACAGGACAACAACAACAACAACATAAGTACAGGACAACAACAACAACAACATAAGTACAGGACGACAACAACATAAGTACAGGACAACAACAACAACAACATAAGTACAGGACAACAACAACAACAACATAAGTACAGGACAACAACAACAACAACATAAGTACAGGACAACAACAACAACAACATAAGTACAGGACAACAACAACAACATAAGTACAGGACAACAACAACAACATAAGTACAGGACAACAACAACAACATAAGTACAGGACAACAACAACAACATAAGTACAGGACAACAACAACAACATAAGTACAGGACAACAACAACAACATAAGTACAGGACAACAACAACAACAACATAAGTACAGGACAACAACAACAACAACATAAGTACAGGTCAACAACAACAACAACATAAGTACAGGACAACAACAACAACAACATAAGTACAGGACAACAACAACAACAACATACGTACAGGACAACAACAACAACAACATAAGTACAGGACAACAACAACAACAACATAAGTACAGGACAACAACAACAACAACATAAGTACAGGACAACAACAACAACATAAGTACAGGACAACAACAACAACATAAGTACAGGACAACAACAACAACATAAGTACAGGTCAACGACAACAACAACATAAGTACAGGACAACGACAACATAAGTACAGGACAACAACAACAACAACATAAGTACAGGACAACAACAACAACAACATAAGTACAGGACAACAACAACAACAACATAAGTACAGGACAACGACAACAACAACATAACATCCACACAAATAGACAGGACACAATATTCATCTGTTCACAGAAACAAAATGATGTGTCTATGAGGTGTCAGAAAGATACTGAGTTACAATGCTGGTGAAATTGGAAGTGGACATGACAATACCTTTCTGTTGTCACATTCTTTCACGGTTTAACCTCGTCTGCTCACGTGTACTGCTGTTTGTACGCACACGGCCAGCACATTTTTCCCATGTCTGTCCTCGTTGTTTCTGGCTGTCCTGATAGTGGTGTTTGATAATCACACAGCTGCTACTGCCAATGGTTTCACTCAGTCTTTATGGGAGAGAAAGGAGGGAGGGAGGAGGGAGGGAGCATTGGTCAAACAAAGGCTGTAAAGAAATGTGTGTGCTCGGGTCAAAGTGGACGGAGAGTGACCAGAATGTCAAAACCATCGTCGCCCAGCGGCTCGGGCCACAGAAACACCAACACAACCACCAACCACTTCCCTCTTTACCCCTCTCACTACCCTGGACTCCTTCCACAGAAACCACCAACACAACGGATCAGAAACCTCCTCACTACGGATCAGAAACCTCCTCACTACGGATCAGAAACCTCCTCACTACGGATCAGAAACCTCCTCACTACGGATCAGAAACCTCCTCACTACGGACCAGAAACCTCCTCACTACGGATCAGAAACCTCACTACGGATCAGAAACCTCCTCACTGCAGACCAGAAACCTCCTCACTACGGATCAGAAACCTCCTCACTACGGATCAGAAACCTCCTCACTACGGATCAGAAACCTCCTCACTACGGATCAGAAACCTCCTCACTACGGATCAGAAACCTCCTCACTACGGATCAGAAACCTCCTCACTGCAGACCAGAAACCTCCTCACTGCAGATCAGAAACCTCCTCACTACGGATCAGAAACCTCCTCACTACGGATCAGAAACCTCCTCACTACGGATCAGAAACCTCCTCACTACGGATCAGAAACCTCCTCACTACGGATCAGAAACCTCCTCACTACGGATCAGAAACCTCCTCACTACGGATCAGAAACCTCCTCACTGCAGATCAGAAACCTCCTCACTGCAGACCAGAAACCTCCTCACTACGGATCAGAAACCTCCTCACTGCAGACCAGAAACCTCCTCACTGCAGACCAGAAACCTCCTCACTACGGATCAGAAACCTCCTCACTACGGACCAGAAACCTCCTCACTGCAGACCAGAAACCTCCTCACTGCAGACCAGAAACCTCCTCACTACGGATCAGAAACCTCCTCACTACGGATCAGAAACCTCCTCACTGCAGACCAGAAACCTCCTCACTGCAGACCAGAAACCTCCTCACTGCAGACCAGAAACCTCCTCACTACGGACCAGAAACCTCCTCACTGCAGACCAGAAACCTCCTCACTGCAGACCAGAAACCTCCTCACTACGGACCAGAAACCTCCTCACCGCAGACCAGAAACCTCCTCACTGCAGACCAGAAACCTCCTCACTGCAGACCAGAAACCTCCTCACTACGGATCAGAAACCTCCTCACTGCAGACCAGAAACCTCCTCACTGCAGACCAGAAACCTCCTCACTGCAGACCAGAAACCTCCTCACTGCAGACCAGAAACCTCCTCACTACGGACCAGAAACCTCCTCACTGCAGACCAGAAACCTCCTCACTGCAGACCAGAAACCTCCTCACTGCAGACCAGAAACCTCCTCACTGCAGACCAGAAACCTCCTCACTGCAGACCAGAAACCTCCTCACTGCAGACCAGAAACCTCCTCACTGCAGACCAGAAACCTCCTCACTGCAGACCAGAAACCTCCTCACTGCAGACCAGAAACCTCCTCACTACGGACCAGAAACCTCCTCACTGCAGACCAGAAACCTCCTCACTGCAGACCAGAAACCTCCTCACTACGGACCAGAAACCTCCTCACCGCAGACCAGAAACCTCCTCACTGCAGACCAGAAACCTCCTCACTACGGACCAGAAACCTCCTCACTGCAGATCAGAAACCTCCTCACTGCAGACCAGAAACCTCCTCACTACGGATCAGAAACCTCCTCACTGCAGACCAGAAACCTCCTCACTACGGATCAGAAACCTCCTCACTGCAGACCAGAAACCTCCTCACTGCGGATCAGAAACCTCCTCACTGCAGATCAGAAACCTCCTCACTACGGATCAGAAACCTCCTCACAACGGACCAGAAACCTCCTCACTGCAGACCAGAAACCTCCTCACTGCAGACCAGAAACCTCCTCACTGCAGACCAGAAACCTCCTCACTGCAGACCAGAAACCTCCTCACTGCAGACCAGAAACCTCCTCACTGCAGACCAGAAACCTCCTCACTGCAGACCAGAAACCTCCTCACTACGGATCAGAAACCTCCTCACTGCAGATCAGAAACCTCCTCACTGCAGACCAGAAACCTCCTCACTGCAGACCAGAAACCTCCTCACTGCAGATCAGAAACCTCCTCACTGCAGACCAGAAACCTCCTCACTGCAGAGCTGAAACCTCCTCACTGCAGACCAGAAACCTCCTCACTGCAGAGCTGAAACCTCCTCACTGCAGACCAGAAACCTCCTCACTGCAGACCAGAAACCTCCTCACTGCAGACCAGAAACCTCCTCACTGCAGATCAGAAACCTCCTCACTACGGATCAGAAACCTCCTCACTGCAGACCAGAAACCTCCTCACTGCAGATCAGAAACCTCCTCACTGCAGACCAGAAACCTCCTCACTGCAGACCAGAAACCTCCTCACTGCAGACCAGAAACCTCCTCACTGCAGACCAGAAACCTCCTCACTGCAGATCAGAAACCTCCTCACTGCAGACCAGAAACCTCCTCACTACGGATCAGAAACCTCCTCACTACGGATCAGAAACCTCCTCACTGCAGACCAGAAACCTCCTCACTGCAGACCAGAAACCTCCTCACTGCAGACCAGAAACCTCCTCACTACGGACCAGAAACCTCCTCACTGCAGACCAGAAACCTCCTCACTGCAGACCAGAAACCTCCTCACTGCAGACCAGAAACCTCCTCACTGCAGAGCTGAAACCTCCTCACTGCAGACCAGAAACCTCCTCACTGCAGAGCTGAAACCTCCTCACTGCAGACCAGAAACCTCCTCACTGCAGACCAGAAACCTCCTCACTGCAGACCAGAAACCTCCTCACTGCAGACCAGAAACCTCCTCACTGCAGAGCAGAAACCTCCTCACTGCAGACCAGAAACCTCCTCACTGCAGACCAGAAACCGATACCGATAACCGATATTTAACATTTTAGTGGCCTTTTAAGCATTCTAGTACAGTTAAATAGTTAACACACACACACACACATGGACGCAGCGGTCTAAGGTATTGCATCTCAGTGCAAGAGGCGTCACTACAGTCCCTGGTTCGAATCCAGGCTGTATCACATCCGGCCGTGATTGGGAGTCCCATAGGGCGGCGCACAATTCGCCCAGCGCCGTCCGGGTTTGTCCGGGGTAGGCCGTCATTGAAAATAAGAATTTGTTCTTAACTGACTTGCCTAGTTAAATAATGGTTACACACACACACACACACATACACACACTGACCCCAACATTTGTTTGTTGGCATTTACGTAGGTCCCCATTACCAGTTAAACATAATCAAAACCTATTTCTTTCACTTACTTGCTGCGATATTTCGTTGTTCAGTCGTTTCATTTTCAACCAGGATTTCTATGGTACGCCGTTTGGGTCTTTGCATGTCAAAAAAGATACACGTCAAATAACACTATTTGACCAATCAGGATCTGAATATGACTGTCATGTACCTACGTTATATAGGTATGCACGTCAGCTTTGACATCGGCGTTAAACTAGACATCGGGCCGATACCGATGTTGGCATTTATAGCTAATATCGGCATTTCACGATATGTTCACCAATTTAATTTAAAAATGTATTTTACCTTTTATTTACCTAGGCAAGTCAGTTAAGAACAAATTCTTATTTACAATAACGGCCTAGGAACAGTGGGTTAACTGCCTTGTTCAAGGGCAGAACGACAGAACGATATATCGTGCATCCCTAGTCTACGGCTCTTCTATCACCTTTCAGAAGTTAAGAGACTGATCTTTCAATTCTCACTAGTTTTTACATATTGATTGGGCCCCTGCTGATGATGTCATGATGAATTATGTAACACCCCCCTTGCAGTGTCATTCACCTGTCCAGTTCATTTCCTATCTGAAATCACAGTAGAATAACATCAATATAACACGCCACTGTTACAGAATAACATCAATATAACACGCCACTGTTACAGAATAACATCAATATAACACGCCACTGTTACAGAATAACATCAATATAACACGCCACTGTTACAGAATAACATCAATATAACACGCCACTGTTACAGAATAACACCAATATAACACGCCACTGTTACAGAATAACATCAATATAACACGCCACTGTTACAGAATAACACGCCACTGTTACAGAATAACACGCCACTGTTACAGAATAACACGCCACTGTTACAGAATAACACGCCACTGTTACAGAATAACACGCCACAACACACCAATAACGTCAATATAACACGCCTCTGTTACAGAATAACATGATTATAAGGGTCATGTCTTGATATGTAAACAAACTACATATCCCAACAGTCCCTCTGTTTTCTCTGTCCCGACCCAGGTTCTAAAGAGACCGGAGTATTTTGTGAAGTTCGGGAAGGTCCATAAAGTAGTCATCAACAACAGCACCTCATACGCCGGCTCACAGGTAATGAGGGGGCGGGAACTTCCTGTGGGCTAGGATGATTGACAGTAATGTTGTAGTTTTAAATTGATGGGATTTTGGTTGGTTGATGGGAGTGCATTAGAAATGTATTACTAACACAACATACAGCCGTAACACCAGTGCAATGGCAATACATAAAGTACACAGATTGATTGATTGACACATTGATTGATCCATTGATTGATTGTCTTGGTCTTGTCCCCCAAAGGGCCCCAGTGCCAGCGCCTATGTCACCTACATCCGGTCAGAAGACGCCCTCAGAGCAATACAGTGTGTCAACAACCTAGTAGTAGACGGCAGAACACTGAAGGTAAGAAACAACGGGATATACATCCTAGTCTGTGCAGAACACTGAAGGTAAGAAACAACGGGATATACATCCTAGTCTGTGCAGAACACTGAAGGTAAGCTTGGGGAAAATAAACAACGGGATGTACATCCTAGTCTGTGCACAAGACAAAAAAATAAGCATCTCTGTATCAGATTAACATTTGAAATGTCAGCTTCTCTGATGTGAATTTCTACACCTTTCACATAGGATTTTACTGTATGTTGGCTGTAAAAACAATTGGGCGATGTTTATAATCTCCTTTTCAAACAGCCCCGTTTTTACCTATTTCTTGTCGCGGGATTCATCTTTTATATAGCCATTGCTTAGCCGGCAAGGAGAAAGAGACGTTGAACTTTGACCCTGTTGTTGGGATCGTTGTCACGGTAACCTAAATTCTAATTGTAATTTATTCACATTCTCAACAGTCCGTTAGCAGCTCGCCATAAATCATTACCTTGTAATGCGATCATTTTTCTGTTATGGTGAATAAAACGTTTCCAGTTATGTTCTGGTAATTATATGAGCTGGCTAGCCAGCTGGATAGCTAGCTAACAAGCTAACCAAAAACATTGTCTACAAAAGTTGATTTTAGTTGCCATATCCTGAATACATTTTTTAACTGATTTTTATTTGGGTGCGAAAAAAGAGCTTGTAGCATTGTTGGTTGGACCAGACTGGTTGGACCAGACTGGTGAGACGTCGTCCAGACTGGTTGGACCAGACTGGTGAGACGTCGTCCAGACTGGTTGGACCAGACTGGTGAGACGTCGTCCAGACTGGTTGGACCAGACTGGTGAGACGTCGTCCAGACTGGTTGGACCAGACTGGTGAGACGTCGTCCAGACTGGTTGGACCAGACTGGTGAGACGTCGCCCAGACTGGTTGGACCAGACTGGTGAGATGTCGTCCAGACTGGTTGGGCCGGGCTGGTGAGACGTCGTCCAGACTGGTTGGACCAGACTGGTGAGACGTCGTCCAGACTGGTTGGGCCGGGCTGGTGAGACGTCGTCCAGACTGGTTGGACCAGACTGGTGAGACGTCGTCCAGACTGGTTGGACCAGACTGGTGAGACGTCGTCCAGACTGGTTGGACCAGACTGGTGAGACGTCGTCCAGACTGGTTGGACCAGACTGGTGAGACGTCGTCCAGACTGGTTGGACCCAGACTGGTGAGACGTCGTCCAGACTGGTTGGACCAGACTGGTGAGACGTCGTCCAGACTGGTTGGACCAGACTGGTGAGACGTCGTCCAGACTGGTTGGACCAGGCTGGTGAGACGTCGTCCAGACTGGTTGGGCCGGGCTGGTGAGACGTCGTCCAGACTGGTTGGGCCGGGCTGGTGAGACGTCGTCCAGACTGGTTGGGCCGGGCTGGTGAGACGTCGTCCAGACTGGTTGGACCGGGCTGGTGAGACGTCGTCCAGACTGGTTGGACCGGACTGGTGAGACGTCGTCCAGACTGGTTGGACCGGACTGATGAGACGTCGTCCAGACTGGTTGGACCGGACTGGTGAGACGTCGTCCAGACTGGTTGGACCGGACTGGTGAGACGTCGTCCAGACTGGTTGGACCGGACTGGTGAGACGTCGTCCAGACTGGTTGGACCGGACTGGTGAGACGTCGTCCAGACTGGTTGGACCGGACTGGTGAGACGTCGTCCAGACTGGTTGGACCGGACTGGTGAGACGTCGTCCAGACTGGTTGGACCGGACTGGTGAGACGTCGTCCAGGCTGGTTGGACCAGACTGGTGAGACGTCGTCCAGACTGGTTGGGCCGGGCTGGCGAGACGTCGTCCAGGCTGGTTGGGCCGGGCTGGCGAGACGTCGTCCAGGCTGGTTGGGCCGGACTGGCGAGACGTCGTCCAGGCTGGTTGGGCCGGGCTGGCGAGACGTCGTCCAGGCTGGTTGGGCCGGGCTGGCGAGACGTCGTCCAGGCTGGTTGGGCCGGGCTGGCGAGACGTCGTCCTGCAGCTAACGAGCTGTCGTTGTGTTCTACAGCCTTCTTTAGGGACTACGAAATACTGCAGCTAACGAACTGTCGTTGTGTTCTACAGGCTTCTTTAGGGACGACGAAATACTGCAGCTAACGAACTGTCGTTGTGTTCTACAGGCTTCTTTAGGGACGACGAAATACTGCAGCTAACGAGCTGTCGTTGTGTTCTACAGGCTTCTTTAGGGACGACGAAATACTGCAGCTAACGAACTGTCGTTGTGTTCTACAGGCTTCTTTAGGGACGACGAAATACTGCAGCTAACGAACTGTCGTTGTGTTCTACAGGCTTCTTTAGGGACGACGAAATACTGCAGCTACTTTCTGAAGAGCATGGGGTGTCCCAAACCTGACTGCATGTATCTACACGAGCTGGGGGATGATGCAGCCAGCTTCACTAAAGAGGAGATGCAGGTAAGATGACCAATTCGATACTTAGTAAGGCTCTTTCTCAATTCATCTTTCCTCCGATCCTCACATGCTGTCTCCTACCTTTCAAAACACATTGTAGAAGGTCTGAGGGGAGGGACCTGGGACCTTCTCCTCCAATATGCTTGAGAAGGAGATGAATAGATGGGAAGCGAGTCCTTAGATTGTAGTAGTGTTGGAGTGTAGACTAAACAGCAGGTTTTATCCTTCTAACCTGGTCCTTTGTGTTGCTCTGTGTTGTTCCGTCAGGCAGGGAAACATCAAGAGTATGAGCAGAGGCTGTTACAGGATCTGTACCAGAACCCCACCGTTACCAGCCAGACCTCAGGAGGGGAGACGACCAGGAACTCTAAACCCAGCTGTTTACAGAGGTAGGGCTAAGAGCTCTAAACCCAGCTGTTTACAGAGGTAGGGCTAAGAGCTCTAAACCCAGCTCTTTACAGAGGTAGGGCTAAGAGCTCTAAACCCAGCTGTTTGCAGAGGTAGGCGTAGAGCTCTAAACCCAGCTGTTTACAGAGGTAGGGCTAAGAGCTCTAAACCCAGCTGTTTACAGAGGTAGGGCTAAGAGCTCTAAACCCAGCTGTTTACAGAGGTAGGGCTAAGAGCTCTAAACCCAGCTGTTTACAGAGGTAGGGCTAAGAGCTCTAAACCCAGCTGTTTACAGAGGTAGGGCTAAGAGCTCTAAACCCAGCTGTTTACAGAGGTAGGGCTAAGAGCTCTAAACCCAGCTGTTTACAGAGGTAGGGCTAAGAGCTCTAAACCCAGCTGTTTACAGAGGTAGGGCTAAGAGCTCTAAACCCAGCTGTTTGCAGAGGTAGGGCTAAGAGCTCTAAACCCAGCTGTTTACAGAGGTAGGCTAAGAGCTCTAAACCCAGCTGTTTACAGAGGTAGGGCTAAGAGCTCTAAACCCAGCTGTTTACAGAGGTAGGCGTAGAGCTCTAAACCCAGCTGTTTACAGAGGTAGGGCTAAGAGCTCTAAACCCAGCTGTTTACAGAGGTAGGGCTAAGAGCTCTAAACCCAGCTGTTTACAGAGGTAGGCGTAGAGCTCTAAACCCAGCTGTTTACAGAGGTAGGGCTAAGAGCTCTAAACCCTACTGTTTACAGAGGTAGGGCTAAGAGCTCTGAACCCTGCTCTTTACAGAGGTAGGGCTAAGAGCTCTAAACCCAGCTGTTTACAGAGGTAGGGCTAAGAGCTCTAAACCCAGCTGTTTACAGAGGTAGGGCTAAGAGCTCTAAACCCAGCTGTTTACAGAGGTAGGGCTAAGAGCTCTAAACCCAGCTGTTTACAGAGGTAGGGCTAAGAGCTCTAAACCCAGCTGTTTGCAGAGGTAGGGCTAAGAGCTCTAAACCCAGCTGTTTACAGAGGTAGGCTAAGAGCTCTAAACCCAGCTGTTTACAGAGGTAGGGCTAAGAGCTCTAAACCCAGCTGTTTACAGAGGTAGGCGTAGAGCTCTAAACCCAGCTGTTTACAGAGGTAGGGCTAAGAGCTCTAAACCCAGCTGTTTACAGAGGTAGGGCTAAGAGCTCTAAACCCAGCTGTTTACAGAGGTAGGCGTAGAGCTCTAAACCCAGCTGTTTACAGAGGTAGGGCTAAGAGCTCTAAACCCTACTGTTTACAGAGGTAGGGCTAAGAGCTCTGAACCCTGCTCTTTACAGAGGTAGGGCTAAGAGCTCTAAACCCAGCTCTCATCTCGCTCTCTCCTCTCCTCTACAGATCCAACAGTAACAACAGTCACGGACAAGATGTGTGGCCGACGTTACAACCCACGGGGAAAACAACCAACGGTCTATCGGAGCACCGTAAGAGCCCACCGTCAAACGGCGGCGGCTCGGACTCTGAACACGTGACACCGGATGGACCAGAACGTGACATCGGTCTGGCCTCTGTGACTGGCCTCTCGCTCTTCTCCTCAAGCTGTGACCCTCCCAGGTAAAGGGGGGCCGTACACACTTCACTCAGTCGCCCGCGACGGAGCGTCGTGTTCACGCGTCCGTTCTACATACTCACTCGTGTAGCTAAAATGTTGCGAGGCGCTTGTATACGACGCTCCGTCGCTCTGTTCGTGTGAAGTGTGTATCAGTCTTAAACAACTATCCGCGGACATTACCTCCCCAACCCACTTACACACACTGCTTCTTTTATAAAGGATCCACTGAAATGTTTTCACACAAAGAAACATGACGAACATGAGACTCTAACTTCTCAAGAGAGAGAAGTAGAATTTTAATTTATCCTGTTCCAGAACAACTCCTTCAAACCTCCTTCGATGCTCTACTGGTGTGGCTGTTATCTCTCTTCTACTGGCGTGGCTGTTATCTCTCTTCTACTGGTGTGGCTGTTATCTCTCATCTACTGGCGTGGCTGTTATGTCTCATCTACTGGCGTGGCTGTTATCTCTCATCTACTGGCGTGGCTGTTATCTCTCATCTACTGGCGTTGCTGTTATCTCTCATCTACTGGCGTTGCTGTTATCTCTCATTTACTGGCGTTGCTGTTATCTCTCGTCTACTGGCGTGGCTGTTATCTCTCATCTACTGGCGTGGCTGTTATCTCTCGTCTACTGGCGTGGCTGCTATCTCTCGTCTACTGCCGTTGCTGTTATCTCTCGTCTACTGGCGTTGCTGTTATCTCTCATCTACTGGCGTGGCTGTTATCTCTCAGCTACTGGTGTGGCTGTTATCTCTCATCTACTGGCGTGGCTGTTATGTCTCATCTACTGGCGTGGCTGTTATCTCTCATCTACTGGCGTGGCTGTTATCTCTCATCTACTGGCGTGGCTGTTAACTCTCATCTACTGGCGTTGCTGTTATCTCTCATTTACTGGCGTTGCTGTTATCTCTCGTCTACTGGCGTGGCTGTTATCTCTCATCTACTGGCGTGGCTGTTATCTCTCGTCTACTGGCGTGGCTGCTATCTCTCGTCTACTGCCGTTGCTGTTATCTCTCGTCTACTGGCGTTGCTGTTATCTCTCATCTACTGGCGTGGCTGTTATCTCTCATCTACTGGCGTGGCTGTTATCTCTCATCTACTGGCGTTGCTGTTATCTCTCACCTACTGGTATGGCTGCTATCTCTCATCTACTGGCGTGGCTGCTATCTCATCTACTGGCGTGGCTGCTATCTCTCATCTACTAGCGTGGCTGTTATCTCTCTTCTACTGGTGTGGCTGTTATCTCTCATCTACTGGCGTGGCTGCTATCTCTCACCTACTGGCGTGGCTGCTATCTCTCACCTACTGGCGTGGCTGTTATCTCTCACCTACTGGCGTGGCTGTTATCTCTCACCTACTGGCGTGGCTGTTATCTCTCACCTACTGGCGTGGCTGTTATCTCTCATCTACTGGCGTGGCTGTTATCTCTCATCTACTGGCTGTTATCTCTCATTTACTGGTGTGGCTGTTATCTCTCTTCTACTGCCGTGGGTGTTATCTCTCATTTACTGGCGTGGCTGTTATCTCATCTACTGGGTTTGCTGGTATCTCTCATCTACTGGTGTGGCTGTTATCTCTCATCTACTGGCGTGGCTGTTATCTCTCATCTACTGGCGTTGCTGTTATCTCTCATCTACTGGCGTGGCTGTTATCTCTCATCTACTGGCGTGGCTGTTATCTCTCACCTACTGGCATTGCTGTTATCTCTCATCTACTGGCGTGGCTGTTATCTCTCACCTACTGGCGTGGCTGCTATCTCTCATCTACTAGTGTTGCTGTTATCTCTCTTCTACTGGTGTGGCTGTTATCTCTTATCTACTGGCGTGGCTGCTATCTCTCATCTACTGGCGTGGCTGCTATCTCTCTTCTACTGGTGTGGCTGTTATCTCTCTTCTACTGGTGTGGCTGTTATCTCTCTTCTACTGGCGTGGCTGTTATCTCTCATCTACTGGCGTGGCTGTTATCTCTTATCTACTGGCGTGGCTGTTATCTCTCATCTGCTGGCGTGGCTGTTATCTCTCATCTACTGGCGTGGCTGTTATCTCTCATCTACTGGCGTGGCTGTTATCTCTCATCTACTGGCGTGGCTGTTATCTCATCTACTGGGTTTGCTGTTATCTCTTCTACTGGCATGGCTGTTATCTCTCATCTACTGGCGTTGCTGTTATCTCTCATCTACTGGCGTTGCTGTTATCTCTCTTCTACTGGTGTTGCTGTTATCTCTCTTCTACTGGCGTGGCTGTTATCTCTCTTCTACTGGCGTGGCTGTTATCTCTCAGCTACTGGCGTGGCTGTTATCTCTCAGCTACTGGCGTGGCTGTTATCTCTCAGCTACTGGTGTGGCTGTTATCTCTCACCTACTGGTGTTGCTGTTATCTCTCACCTACTGGTGTTGCTGTTATCTCTCATCTACTGGTGTTGCTGTTATCTCTCATCTACTGGTGTTGCTGTTATCTCTCATCTACTGGTGTTGCTGTTATCTCTCAGCTACTGGTGTTGCTGTTATCTCTCAGCTACTGGCTTTGCTGTTATCTGTCACCTACTGGTGTGGCTGTTATCTCTCATCTACTAGCATGGCTGTTATCTCTCAGCTACTGGCGTGGCTGTTATCTATCATCTACTGGTGTTGCTGTTATCTCTCATCTACTGGTGTGGCTGTTATCTCTCATCTACTGGCGTGGCTGTTATCTCTCATCTACTGGTGTGGCTGTTATCCCTCATCTACTAGTGTGGCTGTTATCTGTCACCCACTGGTGTGGCTGTTATCTCTCATCTACTGGTGTGGCTGTTATCTCTCATCTACTGGTGTGGCTGTTATCTCTCATCTACTGGCGTGGCTGTTATCTCTCATCTACTGGTGTTGCTGTTATCTGTCACCTACTGGTGTTGCTGTTATCTGTCACCTACTGGCGTAGGGCGGCGCACAATTGGCCCAGCGTTGTCCGGGTTAGGGCAGGGTTTGGGCGGGGGAAATTTCCTTGGCTCAACGCGCTCTAGCGACTCCTTGTGGCTGTCTGGGCACCTGCAAGCTGACCTCTGCCGTCAGTTGACCGGTGTTTCCTCCAACACATTGGTGCGGCTAGCTTCCGGGTTCAGCAGGCGGGTGTTAAGAAGCAGCGGTGGCTTGGCGGTTAAGGTTTTGGAGGACGCGTGGCTCTACCTTCGCCTCTCCCAAGCCCATTGGAGTTACAGCGATGAGAGAAGATTGTAACTACCAATTAAATTTCATGATATTGTGAAGAAAAAGGGGGTGAAAAAAATGTCAAACGAGAATGGCCTTACTGAACTTACAAGGACTTTCAACGTGGCACCGTCATAGGATGCCACCTTTCCAACAAGTCAGTTCGTCAAATTTCTGCCCTGCTAGAGCTGCCCCGGTCAACTGTAAGTGCTGTTATTGTGAAGTGGAAACGTCTAGGAGCAACAACGGCTCATCCGCGAAGTGGTAGGCCACACAAGCTCACAGAATGGACCGCCGAGTATTGAATAGCGTAAAAAAATCGTCTTGAGTTCCACTACCGAGTTCCAAACTGCCTCTGGCAGCAACGTCAGCACAAGAACTGTTCGACGGGAGCTTCAAGAAATGGGTTTCCATGGCTGAGCAGCCGCACACAAGCCTAAGATCACCATGCGCAATGCCAAGCGTCGGCTGGAGTGGTGTAAAGCTCGCTGCCATTGGACTCTGGAGTAGTGGAAACACGTTCACTGGAGTGATGAATCACTTCACCAGTCCGACGGACGAATCTGGGTTTGCCGGGTGCCAGGAGAACACAACCTGCCCCAATGCATAGTGCCAACTGTAAAGTTTGGTGGAGGAGGAATAATGGTCTGGGGCTGTTTTTAGTGGTTCGGGCCCCTTAGTTCCAGTGAAGGGAAATCTTAACCCTACAGCATACAATGACATTCTAGACGATTCTGTGCAACTTTGTGGCAACAGTTTGGGGAAGGCCCTTTCCTGTTTCAGCATGACAATGCCCCCTTGCACAAAGCGAGGTCCATCCAGAAATGGTTTGTCAAGATTGGTGTGGAAGAACTTGACTGACCCGCACAGAGCCCTGACCTCAACCAAATCAAACACCTTTGGGATGGATTGGAACGCCGACTGCGAGCCAGCCCTAATCGTCCCAACATCAGTGCCCGACCTCACTAATGCTCTTGTGGCTGAATGGAAGCAAGTCCCCTGCAGCAATGTTCCAACATCTAGTGGAAAGCCTTCCCAGAAGAGTAGAGGCTGTTATAGCAGCAATGTTCCAACATCTAGTGGAAAGCCTTCCCAGAAGAGTGGAGGCTGTTATAGCAGCAATGTTCCAACATCTAGTGGAAAGCCTTCCCAGAAGAGTGGAGGCTGTTATAGCAGCAATGTTCCAACATCTAGTGGAAAGCCTTCCCAGAAGAGTGGAGGCTGTTATAGCAGCAATGTTCCAACATCTAGTGGAAAGCCTTCCCAGAAGAGTGGAGGCTGTTATAGCAGCAATGTTCCAACATCTAGTGGAAAGCCTTCCCAGAAGAGTGGAGGCTGTTATAGCAGCAATGTTCCAACATCTAGTGGAAAGCCTTCCCAGAAGAGTGGAGGCTGTTATAGCAGCAATGTTCCAACATCTAGTGGAAAGCCTTCCCAGAAGAGTGGAGGCTGTTATAGCAGCAATGTTCCAACATCTAGTGGAAAGCCTTCCCAGAAGAGTGGAGGCTGTTATAGCAGCAATGTTCCAACATCTAGTGGAAAGCCTTCCCAGAAGAGTGGAGGCTGTTATAGCAGCAATGTTCCAACATCTAGTGGAAAGCCTTCCCAGAAGAGTGGAGGCTGTTGAAGCAGCAAAGGGGGGGCAACTACAAGTTAATGACCATGATTTTGGATGAGATGTTTGACGAGCAGGTGTCCACATCCTGTTGGTGATGTAGTGTAATTTAGACATTTCATCTCTGGTCATCCTCGCCACACCATGGTTGTTCTAACCGGCTGCTGTGTCTTTCAGCCCCAGTGACGCTCTGCCAGACGTCATCAGGAGCAGTGACACACAACACGGAGGCTCCTCAGAACGTCACAACCTGGTAGGATGGAGAACATAGTAGAGTTTTCAGGGGCTAGGAAATGTTATGCCAAGTTGGTCTTTATTTGAGCGTAGTTGCAGATTCCCATCTACCAAGTCTATCTGTTGATTCCTTGACATCTTGATTGAAAAGCTGTTACACATTGGTCAGTATTATTATTATTTTAAACTAATCAGTGTTGCTGACATGGTTTATTCATTCTAATTTGATTGAGAAGACTGACTATCTCTCTTTCTCACGCTTGCTCTCTCTCCTCCCTCCCTCATCTCTCTCTCCTCCCTCCCTCATCTCTCTCTCCTCCCTCCCTCATCTCTCTCCTCCCTCCCTCATCTCTCTCTCCTCCCTCCCTCATCTCTC
>NW_024058147.1:0-66032 GCF_016432855.1 Salvelinus namaycush
AGGTCACGCCAGTGGGCTACAGTAGGTTGTAACTCTATAGGTCATGCCAGTAGGCTACAGTAGGTTGTAACTCTCTAGGTCATGCCAGTAGGCTACAGTAGGTTGTAACTCTCTAGGTCATGCCAGTAGGCAACAGTAGGTTGTATCTCTCTAGGTCATGCCAGTAGGCTACAGTAGGTTGTATCTCTCTAGGTCAAGCCAGTAGGTTACAGTAGGTTGTAACTCTCTGGGTCATGCCAGTAGGTTACAGTAGGTTGTAACTCTAGGTCATGCCAGTAGGCAACAGTAGGTTGTATCCAAGTAGAAACAATTATCAACCCAATATGGAAAGTGTCGAATTTGGTCAACAACAAAATGAATGGCTTATTTGCTACGTGAGGTTTACTTGATCCAACAGAAGTTTTGTAATGATTAAGTTGTTATGTGGACACGTGACATACCGACAACTTTGATAAAAACACTATAGGGAGTTGTCTCCAGATCGCTATGCATATTAATGCTAGTAGCTTAGCATCTCTCTCCATTGAATACAGGCGGTGCATATTCATGCTAGTAGCTTAGCATCTCTCTCCATTGAATACAGGCGATGCATATTCATGCTAATAGCTTAGCATCTCTCTCCATTGAATACAGGCGGTGCATATTCATGCTAGTAGCTTAGCATCTCTCTCCATTGAATACAGGCGGTGCATATTCATGCTAATAGCTTAGCATCTCTCTCCATTGAATACAGGCGGTGCATATTCATGCTAATAGCTTAGCATCTCTCTCCATTGAATACAGGCGGTGCATATTCATGCTAGTAGTTTAGCATCTCTCTCCATTGAATACAGGCGGTTGACGTCAACAACCCTCATAGAATATAAACAATAGATTACAATAATAAGATGTATCCACCAATCCAAAGAAAGGATAGGCGGGAGCTAGACAACCCGCAGTGCCGCTTTGTGGACAACAACTCCCCTTGTTAGGGCGGAGAGACATCTTGTCAGTATATCCATAATCTTTGGTGTAGCCAACCCAACTCTCACATGGCACTATTGGGGAGCACGGTGGGTAGTAAAACATCACTACATGAAAATCACTACATGCCGTGCCCCCCAGTCTGCGGTCAGCAGATAGACCCTTCTCAAATATATATGTTAAGTCACTTTTTGGACACGGAACGGAAAACAAGGGGTAGCTTGCTCTCTACGTAGTCTGATTCTAGACATATCAGTCATCATCCTGGGCCCTCCGTTGAAGACGTATTGACCAGCCAACTCTGAATATCCAAAGTAAAAAACAAATTTAAGGCGGTACTTACTGGTGTTACTCAGATCTCCTATCTCCACCTCTTCTTTTACTGTAACATCCTCCTCCTCTTTCACTCTGAACGCGTCTTCCTCTTCTTTCACTGAAACGTCTTTCTCTTCTTCTTTTACTGTAACAACCTCATCCTCTACTTCTTGTTTTAATGTGACAACCTCTTCTTCCTTCTCCTCTTTCACGACAATGTTAAGCCCCAGAGCTTCTTTCTCCGTCCAGCAGACCTCTTCTTTAACAAGAGGGGAGAAGCTTACTGACCTCATGGTCGGGGATGTTAGCTAGCTAGCTATCATTAGCGACTAGGCTAGTGCTAACTTAACCAGCCAGTTACTATAGCTGTCTAATACAAAATAACGTAATATTAAATAAGTTAACAAGTAGATACGACCTAAGTGTGTCGAAAACACAGTAGCTAATATACACCGAAAGCGTGTAAATAGCTTGAATCTTACGGCTATGTTGGCTAGCAAGCTACCGAGGTGGTTGACGAGCTGTTTATGAAGAACCGTCCACTAGATTATACGTCACGCTGGCAGCGTCGCCTGAAAGACGCACATCGCCGTCTGCTGACTGGAGGGGAAACGCAGTTGAGGATCATATTTTATTTTCAGACAAAGATTATTTCAAATGGATTTAATTAAATAATACCATTATATTGAGGCATACAAAGACAGAAATTTGTTGATTTATTAGTGAGAATTAAAAATGTTTACCACAGCATATTTAAGGCAGTTGCATGAAGTTATACTACATCTAAATTAGCAGCTAGCTACTGTAAGTCTATACTGCTCCTACATGGTGTAACAATACATCATGTAGATGTATATAATGAACAGACTAGGTCTATACTGCTCCTACATGGTGTAACAATACATCATATAGATGTATATAATGAACAGACTAGGTCTATACTGCTCCTACATGGTGTAACAATACATCATGTATATAATGAACAGACTAGGTCTATACTGCTCCTACACGGTGTAACAATACATCATGTAGATGTATATAATGAACAGACTAGGTCTATACTGCTCCTACATGGTGTAACAATACATCATGTAGATGTATAAATGAACAGACTAGGTCTATACTGCTCCTACATGGTGTAACAATACATCATGTAGATGTATATAATGAACAGACTAGGTCTATACTGCTCCTACATGGTGTAACAATACATCATGTAGATGTATATAATGAACAGACTAGGTCTATACTGCTCCAACATGGTGTAACAATACATCATGTAGATGTATATAATGAACAGACTAGGTCTATACTGCTCCTACATGGTGTAACAATACATCATGTAGATTTACACAAGTTCTCATTTACAACTGCGACCTGGCCAAGATAAAACAAAGCAGTTCGACACATACAACAACACAGAGTTACACATGGAGTAAAACAAACATACAGTCAATAATACAGTAGAAAAATAAGTCTATATACAATGTGAGCAAGTGAGGTGAGATAAGGGAGTTGAAGGCAAAAAAAGGCCATGGTGGCGAAGTAAATACAATATAGCAAGTAAAACACTGGAATGGTAGATTTGCAGTGGAAGAATGTGCAAAGTAGAGATAGAAATAATGGGGTGCAAAGGAGCTAAATAAATAAATACAGTAGGGAAAGAGGTAGTTGTTTGGACAAAATCATAGATGGGCTATATATGTTAATGTTAAATGTTAAATGTAATAGCTAGTTGGCTAAATAGCTAACGTTAGCTGGTTGGCTACGCTGGTTAGGCTAATAGCTAGTTGGCTAAATAGCTAACTAATAGCTAGATGGCTAAATAGCTCATGTTAGCTGGTTGGCTATGCTGGTTAGGCTAATAGCTAGTTGGCTAAATAGCTAACGTTAGCTTGTTGGCTACGCTGGTTAGGCTAATAGCTAGTTGGCTAAATAGCTAATGTTAGCTGGTTGGCTACGCTGGTTAGGCTAATAGCTAGTTGGCTAAATAGCTAACGTTAGCTGGCCGGCTAAGATTACTGCATATAGCTAACGTTAGCTGGCCGGCTAAGATAACTGCATATAGCTAACGTTAGCTGGCTGGCTAAGATAACTGCATATAGCTCATGTTAGCTGGCTGGTTAAGATAACTGCATATAGCTCATGTTAGCTGGCCGGCTAAGATAACTGCATATAGCTAATGTTAGCTAGCCGGCTAAGATAACTGCATATAGCTAACTTTAGCTGGCCGTCTAAGATAATTGCATATAGCTAATGTTAGCTGGCCGGCTAAGATAACTGCATATAGCTCATGTTAGCTGGCCGGCTAGGATAACTGCATATAGCTAACGTTAGCTGGCCGGCTAAGATAACAGCATATAGCTAACGTTAGCTGGCTGGCTAAGATAACTGCATATAGCTAATGTTGGCTGGCTAAGATAACTGCATATAGTTAACGTTAGCTAGCTGGCTAAAATAACTGCATTTAGCTAATGTTAGCTGGCCGGCTAAGATAACTGCATATAGCTAACGTTAGCTGGCTGGCTAAGATAACTGCATATAGCTAATGTTAGCTGGCCGGCTAAGATAACTGCATATAGCTAATGTTAGCTGGCTGGCTAAGATAACTGCATATAGCTCATGTTAGCTGGCCGGCTAAGATAACTGCATATAGCTAATGTTAGCTGGCTGGCTAAGATAACTGCATATAGCTAATGTTAGCTGGCTGGCTAAGATAACAGCATATAGCTAATGTTAGCTGGCTGGCTAAGATAACTGCATATAGCTAATAACTTGTGAACGCTGCGTGTAACACATCCGGTGTCAGGATAATTAAAAAGCAAGGTCTGCTAACTTTCTTTAATTATGTTTAATTACCACAAACAATGAATGGCAAATGCAATTTTCGTATATACGGGTTCGCTGTATCACCACGCAGGGTTTTTTTTTATTTTACCGTTATTTTACCAGGTAAGTTGACTGAGAACACGTTCTCATTTGCAGCAACGACCTGGGGAGTAGTTACAGGGGAGAGGAGGGGGATGAATGAGCCAATTGTAAACTGGGGATTATTAGGTGACCATGATGGTTTGACGGCCAGATTGGGAATTTAGCCAGGACACCGGGGTTAACACCCCTACTCTTACGATAAGTGCCATGGGATCTTTAATGACATCAGAGAGTCAGGACACCCGTTTAACGTCCCATCCGAAAGACGGCACCCTACACAGGGCAGTGTCCCCAATCACTGCCCTGGGGCATTGGGATATTTTTTTAGACCAGAGGAAAGAGTGCCTCCTACTGGCCCTCCAACACCACTTCCAGCAGCATCTGGTCTCCCATCCAGGGACTGACCAGGACCAACCCTGCTTAGCTTCAGAAGCAAGCCAGCAGTGGTATGCAGGGTGGTATGCTGCTGGTTGACAGGGAACTGGCAGGAAATACGTAAACAGCTGTTCTTATACCGTGATGATGTAGTTCCAACGAGTCTGTTAGCCTATCACAGTAGAGGCTGGGCGCGGTTTAGACTTTGCCCCGCCTTTGCCGGCCCTTGGCACTTTCCTTTGTCCACATCTGGTTGCTGGGTAGATTAGATCCGTCTTGTGTCTGTCGATTCTACACTGAAACAGTTCCTAATATGGTATTGTTCTGTATTCTAACCTCCTGGTTGGCCTAGAGAGATGCACCCCTCCCCTCTCCAGACTGACCACAGACCACAGACTGAAACAGTTCCTAATATGGTATTGTCCTGTATTCTAACCTCCTGGTTGGCCTAGAGAGATGCACCCCTCCCCTCTCCAGACTGACCACAGACCACAGACTGAAACAGTTCCTAATATGGTATTGTCCGGTATTCTAACCTCCTGGTTGGTCTAGAGAGATGCACCCCTCCCCTCTCCAGATTGACCACAGCTTTTATGGCCTGTGTTGGTCAGTCCTTACACACATCTGTAGTGTTTGTGTGTGTGTGTGTGTGTGTGTGTGTGTGTGTGTAACAAAACAATATGCTAGCAGGCTATAGTGCATAAACATAAATCCTAACAAACTGCATATAGCTAATGTTAGCTAGCCGGCTAAGATAACTGCATATAGCTAACTTTAGCTGGCCGTCTAAGATAATTGCATATAGCTAATGTTAGCTGGCCGGCTAAGATAACTGCATATAGCTCATGTTAGCTGGCCGGCTAGGATAACTGCATATAGCTAACGTTAGCTGGCCGGCTAAGATAACTGCATATAGCTCATGTTAGCTGGCTGGTTAAGATAACAGCATATAGCTAACGTTAGCTGGCTGGCTAAGATAACTGCATATAGCTAATGTTGGCTGGCTAAGATAACTGCATATAGTTAACGTTAGCTAGCTGGCTAAAATAACTGCATTTAGCTAATGTTAGCTGGCCGGCTAAGATAACTGCATATAGCTAATGTTAGCTGGCTGGCTAAGATAACTGCATTTAGCTAATGTTAGCTGGCTGGCTAAGATATCTGCATTTAGCTCATGTTAGCTGGCTGGCTAATATAACTGATAACTGCATTTAGCTCGTGTTAGCTGGCTGGCTAATATAACTGATAACTGCATATAGCCAACTAAGATAACATTCTTTGATATTTGGGTAGATGGCGTTTTGTATTTCCAAAACGTTGGTTTACTTTAATCACTCAAGTCATGAGTGCAAACGATTGGTTTAATTTGAAGATCTACATTTGAAGTTATTTCTGTTGTAGTTTACATCATAAGGAATAGTCTGGTCCTCCATATTACTTAACACCTGACTTTGGCATTCTTCTGAATTCTGATTGGTTTAATGTAATAACTCCAAATATAGCACAGTGAGGTGTAACTTTGCATTGGGAAAAATATTTTATTTATCTTTTTATAAACAATACAAAACATACAGACGACAACGTCATAGAAACATTAACTACATCACACCTGTCCAGACCCACTAGAACACACCTCCTGCATCACATCTCCACTACATGGCCTCAAACTGCAACATTTTATTTCTCTACGTCGCCCAGCAACCTTTCTATTGCGTTAACAACAGAGGATTGGTTGATTTCCAGTTGAAGTATTTAAGATGATTGATGAGAAAAGTATCGTCCTACCATCCGGTAACTTGTTTCATGCTCATCAAAGGTGAGGGTGAATTTCAGATGTTTACTGCTTGTATTGATGAAGGAGTGGAATCGATGAAGTTCCTCTGTATTCTGACCTGGGCTGGAGCAGACTGGGAGGCTGGTATTCTGACCTGGGCTGGAGCAGACTGGGAGACTGGTATTCTGACCTGGGCTGGAGCAGACTGGGAGGCTGGTATTCTGACCTGTGCTGTAGCAGACTGGGAGACTGGTATTCTGACCTGGGCTGGAGCACACTGGTAGGCTGGTGCTGTGTCATCAGGCTGTGATGGTGGAGGCCATCCTGTTCTCGGGTTCTGCTTGTGTTATGCCTGGTGGCTGAATACCAGCCTCTCAGCCTAATACCAGCCTCTCAGTCTGCTCCAGCCCAGGTCAGAATACCAGCCTCTCAGTCTGCTCCAGCACAGGTCAACTTACCAGCCTCTCAGTCTGCTCCAGCACAGTGTGCTCCAGCCCATGTCAGAATACCAGCCTCCCAGTCTGCTCCAGCCCAGGTCAGAATACCAGCCTCCCAGTCTGCTCCACCCAGATAGTCACCCACAACTGCAATCCTTATTGATTCAAATGGGAAGTTCTTAGGGAGGGAGTGAAAAGGTAGAGAGGCAGAGAGAGGGGAGTGAAAAGGGAGAGAGGCGGAGTGAAAAGGGAGAGAGAGGGAGTGAAAAGGGAGAGAGAGGGAGTGAAAAGGGAGAGAGGCAGAGAGGGGGAGTGAAAAGGGAGAGAGGCGGAGAGAGGAGTGAAAAGGGAGAGAGGCGGAGAGAGGGAGTGAAAAGGGAGAGAGGCGGAGAGAGGGAGTGAAAAGGGAGAGAGGCGGAGAGAGGGAGTGAAAAGGGAGAGAGGCGGAGAGAGGGAGTGAAAAGGGAGAGAGGCGGAGAGAGGGAGTGAAAAGGGAGAGAGGCGGAGAGAGGGAGTGAAAAGGGAGAGAGGCGGTGAGAGGGAGTGAAAAGGGAGAGAGGCGGAGAGAGGGAGTGAAAAGGGAGAGAGGCGGAGAGAGGGGGTGAAAAGGGAGAGAGGCGGAGAGAGGGAGTGAAAAGGGAGAGAGGCGGAGAGAGGGAGTGAAAAGGGAGAGAGGCGGAGAGAGGGAGTGAAAAGGGAGAGAGGCGGAGAGAGGGAGTGAAAAGGGAGAGAGGCGGAGAGAGGGAGTGAAAAGGGAGAGAGGCGGAGAGAGGGAGTGAAAAGGGAGTTAGGCGGAGAGAGGGAGTGAAAAGGGAGAGAGGCGGAGAGAGGGGAGTGAAAAGGGAGAGAGGCGGAGAGAGGGAGTGAAAAGGGAGAGAGGCGGAGAGAGGGAGTGAAAAGGGAGAGAGGCGGAGAGAGGGAGTGAAAAGGGAGAGAGGCGGAGAGAGGGAGTGAAAAGGGAGAGAGGCGGAGAAGAGGAGTGAAAAGGGAGAGAGGGGAGTGAAAAGGGAGAGAGGCGGAGAGAGGGGAGTGAAAAGGGAGAGAGGGAGTGAAAAGGGAGAGAGGCGGAGAGAGGGAGTGAAAAGGGAGAGAGGCTGAGAGAGGGAGTGAAAAGGGAGAGAGGCGGAGAGAGGGAGTGAAAAGGGAGAGAGGCGGAGAGAGGGAGTGAAAAGGGAGAGAGGCGGAGAGAGGGAGTGAAAAGGGAGAGAGGCGGAGAGAGGGAGTGAAAAGGGAGAGAGAGATTTAAATTGTGAGAGAGAGGGAGTGAAAGGGGAGAGAGGCGAAGAGAGGGAGTGAATAGGGAGAGAGGCGGAGAGAGGGAGTGAAAGGGGAGATAGGCGAAGAGAGGGAGTGAATAGGGAGAGAGGCGGAGAGAGGGAGTGAAAAGGGAGAGAGGCGGAGAGAGGGGGTGAAAAGGGAGAGAGGCGGAGAGAGGGAGTGAAAAGGGAGAGAGGCGGAGAGAGGGAGTGAAAAGGGAGAGAGGCGGAGAGAGGGAGTGAAAAGGGAGAGAGGCGGAGAGAGGGAGTGAAAAGGGAGAGAGGGGAGTGAAAAGGGAGAGAGGGAGTGAAAAGGGAGAGAGGGGAGTGAAAAGGGAGAGAGGAGAGAGGTTGACAGTTTATGACAAATAGTTAAACAATTTTGCATGTAATGGCTTATGCAAGGAACTAATGCCTAGATGTTTTGAGGGGTAAGACTATTCAACAGAGAACCATCTACTATATTTTGATCAACATGACGTGAGCAATTGATAATGTGGAAAAAAGCTGACACTTGTACATTATCAATTGCAATTTGTTCAAAGGAATAAGAAATTGCTTTAATGATGTGCACAAGTGACTAGATGATTTGGAATTTGTACAAGTCATATCAAGAATTGCACTTTTGATCTAAGAAATGCACCAAAGCGACTGAGGAAAACTGTAATCACTTTCCCAGTGGAATACAACCTAACAGACAAGAAGCCATTCTTTACAAAACAGTATGAATACAAACAATGGCAGGGCTGATTGGTGATGGGGAGGGTATGGGGCATTAAGTGAGCTAGATCCTTTGATTGCCTTTGGGAGCCTGTCAGATATGGTCAAAATATCTGTAAGATAATTTGTGATACAAACATATTCTATTTGGAGATGTTTTTTTACCATTCAGGGATCTCATTCCCTTTTGTACTTTAACCATTTGTACATTGTTACAACACTGTATATATATATAATATGACATTTGTAATGTCTTTATTGTTTTGAAACTTCTGCATGTGTAATGTTTACTGTTCATTTTTTATTATTTATTTCACTGTTGTATATTATCTACCTCACTTGCTTTGGCAATGTAAACACATGTTTCCCATGCCAATAAAGCCCCTTGAATTGAATTGAATTGAATTGAGAGGGAGAGAGAGAGAGAGAGAGAGAAGCCCCTTGAATTGAATAAAGCCCCTTGAATTGAATTGAATTGAGAGAGAGAATCTATTTCCTAAAGTTATCCAAAAGAGAGAGATAGGGAGAGACTTTACATTCTAATCGTAGAGAAAGAGAGAGAGAGAGAATGTGAGAGAGATACAGACAGACAGACAGACAGACAGACACAGACAGAGACCGAAAGACACAGACAGAGACAGACAGACAGACAAACAGACAGACAGACAGACAGACAGAGACAGACAGACAGACAGAGACAGACAGAGACAGACAGAGACAGACAGAGACAGACAGACAGACAGACAGCTCTGGGTCCGTCTTGTTGTCACTGTGGCTGCGCTCAGACCGAGTGAGCTACGGTCAAGCGGGGCATCTCGTTGAACTCGGCACGGCCTGGAGATAATAATAATGCCATTGCAGGCTTTGTGTGTCTTTAAGCACCGCACTTTTTCACTCCATCCCTGCTGTGTGTGTGTGTGAGAGCTTTTCTTTGACATCTGTTGGGAGAAATGACTGATTTACAGTTCACGAGGGTTGTCTAATCATATATATGAAGTTTTGAAAAGTTCTGACCTTTTACCCCTTCAAAACAGCATCTATGACACCATCTTAAGGCACTTCTGGTTGTCACAGTAAACACATATCTTGAATGGAGTATGCTGTTACAGAATCCTGAGTTTTAAGTCTGTATATTAAAAATTGACTGATCTACACAGGTTTGAATGCAGTGATTGTCACAATTGCAGGCTATGTAAATCAAAACTTCATTCCTTCATGAGTGAGGGTCAATTTCACCTGCACGATTCATCAGTTTACGTTTTTGTACAAAAGGTCTTATAGAAATGTGTAAAACTATGCTTGACAGTTTATGACAAATAGTTAAACAATTTTGCATGTAATGGCTTATGCAAGGAACTAATGCCTAGATATTTTGAGGGGTAAGACTATTCAACAGAGAACCATCTACTATATTTTGATCAACATGACGTGAGCAATTGATAATGTGGAAAAAAGCTGACACTTGTACATTATCAATTGCAATTTGTTCAAAGGAATAAGAAATTGCTTTAATGATGTGCACAAGTGACTAGATGATTTGGAATTTGTACAAGTCGTATCAAGAATTGCACTTTTGATCTAAGAAATGCACCAAAGCGACTGAGGAAAACTGTAATCACTTTCCCAGTGGAATACAACCTAACAGACAAGAAGCCATTCTTTACAAAACAGTATGAATACAAACAATGGCAGGGCTGATTGGTGATGGGGAGGGTATGGGCCATTAACAAAGCCATCACCTACAGAGAGATGAACCTGGAGAAGAGTCCCCTAAGCAAGCTGGTCATTGTGCTCTGTTCACAAACATAAACACACCCCACAGAGCACCTGGACAACAGCACAATTAGACCCAACCAAATCATGAGAAAACAAAAAGATAATTACTTGACACATTGGAAAGAATTAACAAAAAAACAGAGAAAACTAGAATGCTATTTGGCCCTAAACAGAGAGTACACAGTGGCAGAATACCTGACCACTGTGAATGACCCAAACATAAGGAAAGCTTTGACTATGTACAGACTCAGTGAGCATAAAGGTCAAATGTGTGATTTCATGAACTGGTACATACAAGAAAACCAGGTTTTAAAGTTCTGTTCAATAGCCATCCCATCATTACAAAACATTTGAAAGGCTAAGTCTATCATCTCCTGAGAAGTGGTAACTATTCACATGAACTTTTCAAAGAGGTTTGGTGCCCCCTGGTGGCTGAACCCGAGAACAATGAGAGATCTTGTCAGAAACAATGACAGAGTCCCACTTCTCAACTATCTTTATTTACATCAAACTAAACTAACTGCTATCTTGAATTGTTGAAAAAGTGTTTTTAAATAGCTCAGGCTGATACCCTACCTGAGCGACAAGGTGAGTCTTTTCTCCCTGACCTGGTGGTTCTAATGACCTGGTGGTTCTAATGACCTGGTGGTTCTAATGACCTGGTGGTTATAATGACCTGGTGGTTCTAATGACCTGGTGGTTATAATGACCTGGTGGTAATAATGACCTGGTGGTTATAATGACCTGGTGGTTATAATGACCTGGTGGTTCTAATGACCTGGTGGTAATAATGACCTGGTGGTTATAATGACCTGGTGGTAATAATGACCTGGTGGTAATAATGACCTGGTGGTTATAATGACCTGGTGGTAATAATGACCTGGTGGTTATAATGACCTGGTGGTAATAATGACCTGGTGGTTATAATGACCTGGTGGTAATAATGACCTGGTGGTTATAATGACCTGGTGGTATAATGACCTGGTGGTAATAATGACCTGGTGGTAATAATGACTTGGTGGTTATAATGACCTGGTGGTTATAATGACCTGGTGGTTATAATGACCTGGTGGTTATAATGACCTGGTGGTAATAATGACCTGGTGGTTATAATGACCTGGTGGTAATAATGACCTGGTGGTAATAATGACCTGGTGGTAATAATGACCTGGTGGTTATAATGACCTGGTGGTAATAATGACCTGGTGGTTATAATGACCTGGTGGTAATAATGACCTGGTGGTTATAATGACCTGGTGGTTCTAATGACCTGGTGGTTATAATGACCTGGTGGTTATAATGACCTGGTGTTTATAATGACCTGGTGGTAATAATGACCTGGTGGTTCTAATGACCTGGTGGTTCTAATGACCTGGTGGTAATAATGACCTGGTGGTTCTAATGACCTGGTGGTAATAATGACCTGGTGGTTATAATGACCTGGTGGTTCTAATGACCTGGTGGTAATAATGACCTGGGTTTATAATGACCTGGTGGTAATAATGACCTGGTGGTTCTAATGACCTGGTGGTTGGCATAACACAAGCAGAACCCGAGAACAGGATGGCCTCCACCACACAGCCTGATGACACTGCACCAGCCTACCAGTCTGCTCCAGCCCAGGTCAGAATACCAGTCTCACAGTCTGCTCCAGCACAGGTCAGAATACCAGCCTCCCAGTCTGCTCCAGCACAGTGTGCTCCAGCCCAGGTCAGAATACCAGTCTCCCAGTCTGCTCCAGCACAGGTCAGAATACCAGTCTCCCAGTCTGCTCCAGCCCAGGTCAGAATACCAGTCTCCCAGTCTGCTCCAGCCCAGGTCAGAATACCAGTCTCCCAGTCTGCTCCAGCCCAGGTCAGAATACCAGTCTCCCAGTCTGCTCCACTCCAGGTCAGAATACCAGTCTCCCAGTCTGCTCCAGCACAGGTCAGAATACCAGCCTCCCAGTCTGCTCCAGCACAGGTCAGAATACCAGTCTCCCAGTCTGCTCCAGCCCAGGTCAGAATACCAGCCTCCCAGTCTGCTCCAGCCCAGGTCAGAATACCAGCCTCCCAGTCTGCTCCAGCACAGGTCAGCCAACCAGCCTCTCAGTCTGCTCCACCCAGATAGTCACCCACAACTGCAATCCTTATTGATTCAAATGGGAAGTTCTTAGAGAGGGAGAGGGAGTGAAAAGGGAGAGAGGCGGAGTGAAAAGGGAGAGAGGCGGAGTGAAAAGGGAGAGAGGCGGAGTGAAAAGGGAGAGAGGCAGAGAGAGGGAGTGAAAAGGGAGAGAGGCGGAGAGAGGGAGTGAAAAGGGAGAGAGGCGGAGAGAGGGAGTGAAAAGGGAGAGAGGCGGAGAGAGGGAGTGTAAAGGGAGAGAGGCGGAGAGAGGGAGTGAAAAGGGAGAGAGGCGGAGAGAGGGAGTGTAAAGGGAGAGAGGCGGAGAGAGGGAGTGAAAAGGGAGAGAGGCGGAGAGAGGGAGTGAAAAGGGAGAGAGGCGGAGAGAGAGAGGGTGAAAAGGGAGAGAGGCGGAGAGAGGGAGTGAATAGGGAGAGAGGCGGAGAGAGGGAGTGAATAGGGAGAGAGGCGGAGAGAGGGAGTGAAAAGGGAGAGAGGCGGAGAGAGGGAGTGAAAAGGGAGAGAGGCGGAGAGAGGGAGTGAAAAGGGAGAGAGGGAGAGAGAGAGGGAGTGAAAAGGGAGAGAGGCGGAGAGAGGGAGTGAAAAGGGAGAGAGGCGGAGAGAGGGAGTGAAAAGGGAGAGAGGCGGAGAGAGGGAGTGAAAAGGGAGAGAGGCGGAGAGAGGGAGTGAAAAGGGAGAGAGGCGGAGAGAGGGAGTGAAAAGGGAGAGAGGCGGAGAGAGGGAGTGAAAAGGGAGAGAGGCGGAGAGAGGGAGTGAAAAGGGAGAGAGGGGAGTGAAAAGGGAGAGAGGCGGAGAGAGGGGAGTGAAAAGGGAGAGAGGCGGAGAGAGGGAGTGAAAAGGGAGAGAGGCGGAGAGAGGGAGTGAAAAAGGGAGAGATTCGGAGAGAGGGAGTGAAAAGGGAGAGAGGCGGAGAGAGGGAGTGAAAAGGGAGAGAGGCGGAGAGAGGGAGTGAAAAGGGAGAGAGGCGGAGAGAGGGAGTGAAAAGGGAGAGAGGCGGAGAGAGGGAGTGAAAAGGGAGAGAGGCGGAGAGAGGGAGTGAAAAGGGAGAGAGGCGGAGAGAGGGAGTGAAAAGGGAGAGATGCGGAGAGAGGGAGTGAATAGGGAGAGAGGCGGAGAGAGGGAGTGAAAAGGGAGAGAGGCGGAGAGAGGGAGTGAAAAGGGAGAGAGGCGGAGAGAGGGAGTGAAAAGGGAGAGAGGCGGAGAGAGGGAGTGAAAAGGGAGAGAGGCGGAGAGAGGGAGTGAAAAGGGAGAGAGGCGGAGAGAGGGAGTGAAAAGGGAGAGATGCGGAGAGAGGGAGTGAATAGGGAGAGAGGCGGAGAGAGGGAATGAAAAGGGAGAGAGGCGGAGAGAGGGAGTGAAAAGGGAGAGAGGCGGAGAGAGGGAGTGAAAAGGGAGAGAGGCGGAGAGAGGGAGTGAAAAGGGAGAGAGGCGGAGAGAGGGAGTGAAAAGGGAGAGAGGCGGAGAGAGGGAGTGAAAAGGGAGAGAGGCGGAGAGAGGGAGTGAAAAGGGAGAGAGGCGGAGAGAGGGAGTGAAAAGGGAGAGAGGCGGAGAGAGGGAGTGAAAAGGGAGAGAGGCGGAGAGAGGGAGTGAAAAGGGAGAGAGGCGGAGAGAGGGAGTGAAAAGGGAGAGAGGCGGAGAGAGGGAGTGAAAAGGGAGAGAGGCGGAGAGAGGGAGTGAAAAGGGAGAGAGGGGAGTGAAAAGGGAGAGAGGCGGAGAGAGGGAGTGAAAAGGGAGAGAGGCGGAGAGAGGGAGTGAAAAGGGAGAGAGGCGGAGAGAGGGAGTGAAAAGAGAGAGAGGCGGAGAGAGGGAGTGAAAAGGGAGAGAGGCGGAGAGAGGGAGTGAAAAGGGAGAGAGGCGGAGAGAGGGAGTGAAAAGGGAGAGAGGCGGAGAGAGGGAGTGTAAAGGGAGAGAGGCGGAGAGAGGGAGTGAAAAGGGAGAGAGGCGGAGAGAGGGAGTGAAAAGGGAGAGAGGCGGAGAGAGAGGGTGAAAAGGGAGAGAGGCGGAGAGAGGGAGTGTATAGGGAGAGAGGCGGAGAGAGGGAGTGAATAGGGAGAGAGGCGGAGAGAGGGAGTGAAAAGGGAGAGAGGCGGAGAGAGGGAGTGAAAAGGGAGAGAGGCGGAGAGAGGGAGTGAAAAGGGAGAGAGGCGGAGAGAGGGAGTGAAAAGGGAGAGAGGCGGAGAGAGGGAGTGAAAAGGGAGAGAGGCGGAGAGAGGGAGTGAAAAGGGAGAGAGGCGGAGAGAGGGAGTGAAAAGGGAGAGAGGCGGAGAGAGGGAGTGAAAAGGGAGAGAGGCGGAGAGAGGGAGTGAAAAGGGAGAGAGGCGGAGAGGGAGTGAAAAGGGAGAGAGGCGGAGAGAGGGAGTGAAAAGGGAGAGGGGAGTGAAAAGGGAGAGAGGCGGAGAGAGGGGAGTGAAAAGGGAGAGAGGCGGAGAGAGGGAGTGAAAAGGGAGAGAGGCGGAGAGAGGGAGTGAAAAGAGAGAGAGGCGGAGAGAGGGAGTGAAAAGGGAGAGAGGCGGAGAGAGGGAGTGAAAAGGGAGAGAGGCGGAGAGAGGGAGTGAAAAGGGAGAGAGGCGGAGAGAGGAGTGAAAAGGGAGAGAGGCGGAGAGAGGGAGTGAAAAGGGAGAGAGGCGGAGAGAGGGAGTGAAAAGGGAGAGAGGCGGAGAGAGGGAGTGAAAAGGGAGAGAGGCGGAGAGAGGGAGTGAAAAGGGAGAGAGGCGGAGAGAGGGAGTGAAAAGGGAGAGAGGCGGAGAGAGGGAGTGAAAAGGGAGAGAGGCGGAGGGGAGGGAAAAGAGAGAGAGGCGGAGAGAGGGAGTGAAAAGGGAAAGAGGCGGATTGAGGGAGTGAAAAGGGAGAGAGGCGGAGAAAGGGCAGAATACCTGACCACTGTGACTGACCCAAACTTAAGGAAAGCTTTGACTATGTACAGACTCAGTGAGCATAAATGTCAAATGTGTGATTTCATGAACTGGCACATACAAGAAAACCAGGTTTTAAAGTTCTGTTCAATAGCCATCCATTCATTACAAAACATTTGAAAGGCTAAGTCTATCATCTCCTGAGAAGTGGTAACTATTCACATGAACTTTTCAAAGAGGTTTGGTGCCCCTGGTGGCTGAACCCGAGATCAATGAGAGATCTTGTCAGAAACAATGACACAGTCCCACTTCTCAGCTATCTTTATTTACATCAAACTAAACTAACTGCTATCTTGAAATGTTGAAAACGTGTTTTTAAATAGCTCAGGCTGATACCCTACCTGAGCGAAAAACTGGCACTTTAAAGGAGTCTAATTTTGTCAAAAATGCAAAAATGATAAAAATTTCAACTCACAGATACATTAATAGACCAAACACAAACATCTGTCATCTCGAAATGTCCTAAAAAGGTTCTAAACGGGCCCCCTGGGTCTACACCTGGAGAGCAGATGGGCACATCTGCACCAGAGCTGAAATTTCACCTGGAGAGCAGATACTTCAACTCGACAGAGGTCAGAGTGAGGCTCTTCTCCCTGACCTGGTGGTTCTAATGACCTGGTGGTTCTAATGATCTGGTGGTGATAATGACCTGGATGTTATAATGACCTGGTGGTTATAATGACCTGGTGGTTATAATGACCTGGTGGTGATAATGACCTGGTGGTTATAATGACCTGGTGGTTATAATGACCTGGTGGTTATAATGACCTGGTGGTTGGCATAACACAAGCAGAACCCGAGAACAGGATGGCCTCCACCACACAGCCTGATGACACTGCACCAGCCTACCAGTCTGCTCCAGCCCAGGTCAGAATACCAGTCTCCCAGTCTGCTCCAGCACAGGTCAGAATACCAGTCTCCCAGTCTGCTCCAGCACAGGTCAGAATACCAGTCTCCCAGTCTGCTCCAGCACAGTGTGCTCCAGCCCAGGTCAGCGAACCAGCCTCTCAGTCTGCTCCAACACAGTGTGCTCCAGCCCAGATCAGAATACCAGCCTCCCAGTCTGCTCCAGCCCAGGTCAGAATACCAGCCTCCCAGTCTGCTCCAGCCCAGGTCAGAATACCAGTCTCCCAGTCTGCTCCAGCCCAGGTCAGAATACCAGTCTCCCAGTCTTCTCCAGCCCAGGTCAGAATACCAGTCTCCCAGTCTGCTCCACCCAGGTCCAGATACCAGCCTCCCAGTCTGCTCCAGCACAGTGTGCTCCAGCCCAGGTCAGAATACCAGCCTCCCAGTCTGCTCCAGCCCAGGTCCAGATACCAGCCTCCCAGTCTGCTCCAGCCCAGGTCAGAATACCAGCGTCCCAGTCTGCTCCACCCAGATAGTCACCCACAACTGCAATCCTTATTGATTCAAATGGGATGTTCTTAGAGAGGGAGAGGGAGTGAAAAGGTAGAGAGGCGGAGAGAGGGAGTGAAAAGGGAGAGAGGCGGAGAGAGGGGAGTGAAAAGGGAGAGAGGCGGAGAGAGGGGAGTGAAAAGGGAGAGAGGCGGAGAGAGGGGAGTGAAAAGGGAGAGAGGCAGAGAGAGGGGAGTGAAAAGGGAGAGAGGCGGAGAGAGGGAGTGAAAAGGGAGAGAGAGAGTGAAAAGGGAGAGAGAGGGAGTGAAAAGGGAGAGAGAGGGAGTGAAAAGGGAGAGAGGCGGAGAGGGAGGGAGTGAAAAGGGTGAGAGGCGGAGAGGGGGAGTGAAAAGGGAGATAGGGGGAGTGAAAAGGGAGAGAGGCGGAGAGAGGGAGTGAAAAGGGAGAGAGGCGGAGAGAGGGAGTGAAAAGGGAGAGAGGCGGAGAGAGGGAGTGAAAAGGGAGAGAGGCGGAGAGAGGGAGTGAAAAGGGAGAGAGGGGAGTGAAAAGGGAGAGAGGCGGAGAAAGGGCAGAATACCTGACCACTGTGACTGACCCAAACTTAAGGAAAGCTTTGACTATGTACAGACTCAGTGAGCATAAAGGTCAAATGTGTGATTTCATGAACTGGCACATACAAGAAAACCAGGTTTTAAAGTTCTGTTCAATAGCCATCCCATCATTACAAAACATTTGAAAGGCTAAGTCTATCATCTCCTGAGAAGTGGTAACTATTCACATGAACTTTTCAAAGAGGTTTGGTGCCCCCTGGTGGCTGAACCCGAGATCAATGAGAGATCTTGTCAGAAACAATGACACAGTCCCACTTCTCAGCTATCTTTATTTACATCAAACTAAACTAAATGCTATCTTGAAATGTTGAAAACGTGTTTTTAAATAGCTCAGGCTGATACCCTACCGGAGCGAAAAACTGGCACTTTAAAGGAGTCTAATTTTGTTAAAAATGCAAAAATGATACAAATTTCAACTCACAGGTACATTAATAGACCAAACACAAACATCTGTCATCTCGAAATGTCCTAAAAGGTTTCTAAACGGGCCCCCTGGGTCTACACCTGGAGAGCAGATGGGCACATCTGCACCAGAGCTGAAATTTCAACTGGAGAGCAGATACTTCAACTCGACAGAGGTCAGAGTGAGGCTCTTCTCCCTGACCTGGTGGTTCTAATGACCTGGTGGTTATAATGACCTGGTGGTAATAATGACCTGGTGGTAATAATGACCTGGTGGTTATAATGACCTGGTGGTTATAATGACCTGGTGGTAATAATGACCTGGTGGTAATAATGACCTGGTGGTTATAATGACCTGGTGGTAATAATGACCTGGTGGTTATAATGACCTGGTGGTTATAGTGACCTGGTGGTAATAATGACCTGGTGGTTCTAATGTATAGACCTAGTCTGTTCATTATATACATCTACATGATGTATTGTTACACCACGTAGGAGCAGTATAGACCTAGTCTGTTCATTATATACATCTACATGATGTATTGTTACACCACGTAGGAGCAGTATAGACCTAGTCTGTTCATTATATAAATCTACATGATGTATTGTTACACCATGTAGGAGCAGTATAGACCTAGTCTGTTCACTATATACATCTACATTATGTATTGTTACACCACGTAGGAGCAGTATAGACCTGCAGTAGCTAGCTGCTAATTTAGATGTAGTATAACTTAATGAAACTGCCTTAAATGTGCTGTAGTAAACATTTTTTATTCGCACTAATCAATCAACACATTCCTGTCTTTGTGTGTCTCAATACAATAGTATTATTTAATTAAATCCATTTACAATAATCTTTGTCTGAAAATAAAATATGATCCTCAACTGCGTTTCCCCTCCAGTCAGCAGACGGCGATGTGCGTCTTTCAGGCGACGCTGCCAGCGTGACGTATAATCTAGTAGACGGTTCTTCATAAACAGCTCGTCACCACCTCGGTAGCTTGCTAGCCAACATAGCCGAAAGATTCAAGCTATTTATACGCTTTCGGTGTATATTAGCTACTGTGTTTTCGACACACTTAGGTCGTATCTACTTGTTAACCTATTTAATTTAATATTACGTTATTTTGTATTAGTCAGCTACAGTAGCTGGCTGGTTAAATTAGCACTAGCCTAGTCGCTAATGATAGCTAGCTAGCTAACATCCCCGAACATGAGCTCACTAAACTTCTCCCCTCTCGTTGAAGAAGAGGCGGTCTGCTGGACGGAGAAAGAAGCTCTGGGGCAGAACATTGTCGTGAAAGAGGAGAAGGAAGAAGAGGATGTCACAGTAAAACAAGAAGTAGAGGGTGAGGCTGTTACAGTGAAAGAAGAAGAGAAAGACGTTTCAGTGAAGGAAGAGGAAGACTCGTTCAGAGTGAAAGAGGAAGAGGATGTTACAGTAAAAGAAGAGGATGCAGTTTATGGAGTGAAGAAGGAAGGGGAGATTACTGTCACATTGGAAGATGAAGAGGAGGAGATAGGAGATCTGATTAACACCAGTAAGTACCGCCTTAAATTCGTTTTTTACTTTCGATATTCGGAGTTGGCTCATCAACCTCTTCAACGGAGGGCCCAGGATGATGACTCATATGTCTAGAATCAGACGACGTAGAGAGCAAGCTACCCCTTGTTTTCTCTGTTCCGTTTCCAAAAAGTGACTTAACATATATATTTGAGAAGGGTCTATCTGCTGACCGCAGACTGGGGGGCACGGCATGTAGTGATTTTCATGTAGTGATGTTTTACTACACACCGTGCCCCCCAATAGTGCCATGCGGGAGTTGGGTTGGCTACACCAAAGATAATGGATATACTGACAAGATGTCTCAAATGTACTTATTACTCTTGCTTATTATGTAGAAAAAATACATCTGTTTAACTTTGTAAAGTAAAGGTGTGTTTAGAATAATTTTTGTTGTATTAATGCTATTTAATCTCTCCTCAGACTAATATTATTCTGTTTGTCCTGTGGCCTTTGCCACTGTTCCACCCCTTGTGTATTGCGCTGTCATGGTGTATTTGGTGTATGGTGTAAACAGAAACAGAATAAACTATACTATGAAACAAAGATAAATGACATACAGAATGACCTAGAGAGTTACAACCTACTGTAACCAACTGGCATGACCTAGAGAGATACAACCTACTGTAACCAACTGGCATGACCTAGAGAGATACAACCTACTGTAACCTACTGGCATGACCTAGAGAGTTACAATCTACTGTAACCTACTGGCATGACCTAGAGAGATACAACCTACTGTAGCCTACTGGCATGACCTAGAGAGTTACAATCTACTGTAACTACTGGCATGACCTAGAGAGATACAACCTACTGTAACCTATTGGTATGACCTAGAGAGTTACAACCTAGTGTAACCTACTGGCATGACCTAGAGAGATACAACCTACTGTAACCTACTGGCATGACCTAGAGAGTTACAACCTACTGAAGCCTACTGGCATGACCTAGAGAGATACAACCTACTGTAACCTACTGGCATGACCTAGAGAGATACAACCTACTGGCATGACCTAGAGAGTTACAACCTACTGGCATGACCTAGAGAGTTACAACCTACTGTAGCCTACTGGCATGACCTAGAGAGATACATCCTACTGGCATGACCTAGAGAGTTACAACCTACTACCTACTGGCATGACCTAGAGAGTTACAACCTAATGTAACCTACTGGCATGACCTAGAGAGTTACAATCTACTGTAACCTACTGGCATGACCTAGAGAGATACAACCTACTGTAACCTACTGGGATGACCTAGAGAGTTACAACCTACTGTAACCTACTGGCATGACCTAGAGAGTTACAACCTACTGTAGTCTACTGGCATGACCTAGAGAGATACAACTTACTGTAGCCTACTGGCATGACCTAGAGAGATACATCTACTGTAGCCTACTAGCATGACCTAGAGAGATACAACCTACTGTAGCCTACTGGCATGACCTAGAGAGATACATCTACTGTAGCCTACTGGCATGACCTAGAGAGATACAACCTACTGTAGCCTATTGGCATGACCTAGAGAGATACAACCACTTGGATACAACCTACTGTAGCCTACTGGCATGACCTGGAGAGATACAACCTACTGTAACCTACTGGCTTGACCTAGAGAGATACAACCTACTGTAACCTACTGGCATGACCTAGAGAGTTACAACCTACTGTAACTTACTGGCTTGACCTAGAGAGCTAAAGTTGTAAAATTCCTGGATTTTAAATGAATATTTTCTAGTAATAATGATAATTTCTATCTTCCTATCTATCTGTGGGTTCCCTCTCTTTTGTCTTCCTCTCTACACCAATAATAGACAACTACTGTGGGATCCCAATGACGGCCGGATGTGATACAGCCTGGATTCGAACCAGGGATTGTTGTGACACCTCTTGCACTGAGATGCAGTGGCTTAGACCGCTGCGTCCGTGTGTGTGTGTTAACTATTAGAATGCTGTACTAGAATGCTTAAAAGGCCTCTAAAAAATGTTATATCGGTTATCGGTATCGTTTTTTGGGGTAAGGAAAATATTGGATATCGGTATTGGCCAAAAATGTCATATCGGTGCATCCCTTTATTCTAAAATGTTTCACAATACCCCATAATGACATCACAATACCCCATAATGACATCACAATACCCCATAATGCCAAAGCAAAAACAGGTTTAGGTTTTTTGCAAATGTATTGAAACTATTCCCCAGGATAACTAGTTTCAGAGTAATGTACGATCCCAGGATAACTAGTCTCTGAGTAATGTAAGATCCCAGGATAACTAGTCTCAGAGTAATGTAAGATCCCAGGATGACTAGTTTCAGAGTAATGTAAGATCCCAGGATAACTAGTCTCAGAGTAATGTACGATCCCAGGATAACTAGTCTCAGAGTAATGTAAGATCCCAGGATAACTAGTCTCAGAGTAATGTAAGATCCCAAGATAACTAGTCTCAGAGTAATGTAAGATCCCAGGATAACTAGTCTCAGAGTAATGTAAGATGCTTGGAAAAAGAAGCTGAAAAGAATAACAGAACGGCACCATTAGAACTAAAATGTGTCGCCTGGATGTCAGACACCCAACCCTCCAAACTGTAAATAAATAATAAAATGTGTATCCTGGATGTCAGACCCCCAACCCTCCAAACTGTAAATAAATAATAAAATGTGTCGCCTGGATGTCAGACCCCCAACCCTCCAAACTGTAAATAAATAATATAATGTGTCTCCTGGATGTCAAACCCCCAACCCTCCAAACTGTAAATAAATAATAAAATGTGTATCCTGGATGTCAGACCCCCAACCCTCCAAACTGTAAATAAATAATAAAATGTGTCTCCTGGATGTCAGACCCCCAACCCTCCAAACTGAAAATAAATAATAAAATGTGTCTCCTGGATGTCAGACCCCCAACCCTCCAAACTGTAAATAAATAATAAAATGTGTATCCTGGATGTCAGACCCCCAACCCTCCAAACTGTAAATAAATAATAAAATGTGTATCCTGGATGTCAGACCCCCAACCCTCCAAACTGTAAATAAATAATAAAATGTGTCTCCTGGATGTCAGACCCCCAACCCTCCAAACTGTAAATAAATAATAAAATGTGTCGCCTCGTGAAGTTATGGGTCCTACAGTAGGTCTATGTTGTTGTTAGGTGAAGTTATGGGTCCTACAGTAGGTCTACGTTGTTGTTTGGTGAAGTTATGGGTCCTACAGTAGGTCTATGTTATTGTTATGGGTCCTACTGTAGGTCTACGTTGTTGTTTGGTGAAGTTGTGGGTCCTACAGTAGGTCTATGTTATTGTTAGGTAATGTTATGGATCCTACAGTAGGTCTATGTTGTTGTTATGGGTCCTAGAGTACACTATGTATGTCATGCAATAACAACCAACGTGCTTCTTCGTTCATTACAGGTATATTTGTTGTTAGGTGAAGTTATGGGCCAATTTGGCAAACAGTGTACAAACCCTCATTGGCAGGCTGATGGAATAGCTAGACAAAGAGCATTTTACTGGTTGAAGTGTTTTTTAAATACAAAGCGGTTGATTTGCGATGATGACACAAACATTATATTAAGCAGGACATTCAAACGATCCTTACAATTATAATCCAAAGTAGTGTGAAATGCACTCATAAGCAACCTGGAAATGGAGGCTACTCCCATGAGTTTTCCCCCATTCACATTCAGAATACATTGTGAAAAACTAAAATCTTTGCTCACCATTTTTGCTCCAGGCAGATATACTACGTCCATAACTAGTGGTTTCCTCATTACCAGATATACTAACTACATCCATAACTAGTGGTTTCCTCATTACCAGATATACTACATCCATAACTAGTGGTTTCCTCATTACCAGATATACCACATCCATAACTAGTGGTTTCCTCATTACCAGATATACTACATCCATAACTAGTGGTTTCCTCATTACCAGATATACTAACTACATCCATAACTAGTGGTTTCCTCATTACCAGATATACTACAGCCATAACTAGTGGTTTCCTCATTACAGATATACTACATCCATAACTAGTGGTTTCCTCATTACCAGATACACTACATCCATAACTAGTGGTTTCCTCATTACAGATATACTACATCCATAACTAGTGGTTTCCTCATTACCAGATGTACTACATCCATAACTAGTGGTTTCCTCATTACCAGATATACTACATCCATAACTAGTGGTTTCATCATTACCAGATATATTACATCCATAACTAGTGGTTTCCTCATTACCAGATATACTACATCCATAACTAGTGGTTCCCTCATTACCAGATATACTACATCCATAACTAGTGGTTTCCTCATTACCAGATATACCACATCCATAACTATTGGTTTCCTCATTACCAGATATACTACATCCATAACTAGTGGTTTCCTCATTACCAGATATACTACATCCATAACTATCGGTTTCCTCATAAGCTGGGAGGAGTTTCTACAATCAAATTGCATTTGCATCGCCCTCGTGCCGCAATTTTATTAAACACAGAAAGGGGCCTATATTGGAGACCAAAAGTCATCTGGCACACTGCTTAGAGTTTCAACAACATGAATAACTTATTTCTAGTCTACAATCTTAGATGTTACTACTAATGTGAAACCAAGACAAAATATGACTTGTTGCTCATTTTAAATCAATTGTCAAATAATTTTAACATTCATTACAGACATCAATTGTTGTACAACATCATGGCTATGCTGTTGGCATCACCTTTTACAGTGAATTGCCGCTGTTGTGGGCCTTTAATCATCTGACTGACTTTGTTGTTCACATAGGAGAGAGACGGGACTATCGTGGATCCTCTGGGAATCCTCAACAACCTCATGATGCTGACGAGGAAGAGAAGAGTCTCTCCACATCAGAACTCCTCCAGAAACACCAGCAGAGACCCACAGGGAAGAAATCTCATTGCTGCTCTGACTGTGGGAAAGGTTGCAAATCTTCATCAGAACTTAAAATACACGAGCGAGTACACACAGGAGAGAAACCTTATAGCTGTGATCAATGTGGGAAGAGTTTTGGTAGATCTGACCAGCTGACATCACACCAGAGAATACACACAGGAGAGAAACCTTATAGGTGTGATCAATGTGGGAAGAGATGTACTACATCAAGCAATCTGACTTCACACCAGAGAACACACGCAGGAGAGAAATCTTATAGCTGTGGTCAATGTGGGAAGAGTTTTTTTCAATCTTGCTCTCTGACTGTACACCAGAGAACACACGCACAACACACAGGAGAGAAACCTTTTAGCTGTGGTCAATGTGGGAAGGGTTTTGATAGATCTGGCCAGCTGACATCACACCAGAGAATACACACAGGAGAGAAACCTTATATCTGTGCTCAATGTGGGAATAGTTTTACTACATCAAGCAATCTGACTTCACACCAGAGAACACACACAGGAGAGAAATCTCATAGTTGTGATCAATGTGGGAAGAGTTTTGGTGCATCTTGCTATCTGACAGTGCACCAGAGAATACACACAGGAGAGAAACCTTATAGCTGTGGTCAATGTGGGAAGAGTTTTGGTAGATCTGGCCAGCTGACATCACACCAGAGAATACACACAGGAGAGAAACCTTATAGCTGTGGTCAATGTGGGAAGAGATGTACTACATCTTACTCTCTGACTGTACACCAGAGAAAACACACAGGAGAGAAACCTTATAGCTGTGGTCAATGTGGGAAGAGTTTTGTTCAATCTGGCTCTCTGACTGTACACCAGAGAACACACACACAACACACAGGAGAGAAACCTTTTAGCTGTGGTCAATGTGGGAAGAGTTTTGGTAGATCTGGCCAGCTGACATCACACCAGAGAATACACACAGGATAGAAACCTTATAGCTGTGCTCAATGTGGGAAGAGATGTACTACATTAAGCAATCTGACTTCACACCAGAGAACACACACAGGAGAGAAACCTCATAGTTGTGATCAATGTGGGAAGAGTTTTATGACAACAAGCAATCTGACTTCACACCAGAGAACACACACAGGAGAGAAACCTCATAGTTGTGATCAATGTGGGAAGAGTTTTACGACATCAAGCAATCTGACTTCACACCAGAGAACACACACAGGAGAGAAACCTTATAGCTGTGATCAATGTGGGATGAGTTTTACTATATCTAGCTCTCTGACTTCACACCAGAGAACACACACAGGAGAGAAACCTTATAGTTGTAATCAATGTGGGAAGAGTTTTCCTACATCATTCCAGCTGACTTCACACCAGAGAACACACACAGGAGAGAAATCTCATAGCTGTGATCAATGTGACAAGAGATACTCTGATAAAAGATCTCTGATCAAACATCAGAAAATACATACATGAAGTTGTTTCATGATATCAATGAAATAACGTCACACTGTGGAATGTTTTAACATTGTAGTTGGAGTATTTTAATGATGTCACAATGTAGAATGTTTTAACATTGTAGTAGGAGTATTTTAATGATGTTCTACCTTATCCTTATCCTTTGCCCTGTTCAATTGATTGCAGCATGATATGGATATTAGCCTCAGGGGAAATCCAGGCTCTGAATTGAAAGAGTATTATTTAACAAAAAGTGACTAACAAAAAAACAGCTGTGTTACACTTACTGCGTTGGTGACCCACTTTAATCAAAATGCAACACTTCAAAATGTAGCTAGCTGTTTTCTACAAGTTGAAAAGCTGCTTGTTTAAAAAAATACATGTAATATGATAATTGTTGCAGATGTTTGTGTATACACACACATGAATAATAATAAATTGGTCTATAATCAATTTCATTAACAATCTGACATCACTCCAGTATTTCTTGACAACATTCAAATGCTAATTGTCTTTATTCCACTACTGAAGAAGCACGACTCAAATCACCTCATATTTCAAACATTCAGCCTGACAAAAGATACATGTTTTATTATTCCATGCCTCATCATTAAGTTAATTATTGCCACTACATATTAACAAAGGGGTGTACATTTGGTTTTTATATTTCATATTTACAATTCATGTAATAATTATTTATGCAACCAGCTGACCATTTTTGGGGTACAATTATATTGACAATGTTGCTCTGCTTTTAGAATATCAGGATTCATTCTCAGATGTGCCAAACCAAATGCATGACATTGGGGACTGGGCCCCGATCCAACAACATGCCTATCGAGTGAACCCTGAAAAGAGAGAGAGAAGTAAGGTGGAAAGTTACTACGGATATTGCAGGAGTTGGTTGCTGATTGTCTCAAGGGTGGGCAGTCAACAAGTTTTGCGTTTAGCCAGTGCGTTGCCATGGATCACAATTTATTTTGACTGCACGTTTTTCCGTATTGGAGACAACTTTTTGGGGCTCGTTCCAAGGGGACCAGAGTTTTAGAAGCTAGTGAGTTTTAGGATTCTATTGAAAGAAGAATAATTAAAAAAATAATACTATGGTATATTATTATTTAGAAATATGTGTTTTTTCTTGTTTATTGTTGACAGCCAGTAGACACCATGTTTATATTGTAGAAGCATTGTAGTTGATTATGTGAAATGGAAGTTTTCTGTTGGGGGTGAGCAAACATGTCCAAAAAAAAAATATAGGATGTATTTGTTGTCTAAAGGGGGAAGGTGTTACAGGCTTTGGCTTGTCCATCTCCTTAGTGGGAAGGTGTTTCAACTGAGCTGGTCCAGGTTCTATTTAAGAGTGTCTGGCCCAGTGCTCCAGTTGTATTGATAGATGTGGAGAGTCAACACCTTTAGTTGATCCACCTTTTTGGTTTGCGTCCTGTCTTTAAGTTAGTTGTGGGTTTTTCTTTTGCTTGCCTCTTCTTGGGCAGATTTAGTGGGTCTCATGGTGGGTGTCTTTTAGGTCCCAGTTGTTGTTACTAGTCAACTTTCAGTGGACACTGAGAGCAAAACTGCAACATTATGTTATAATACTTTTATTGGATCAAATGGTTGTTTTATGCAACAGAATAGAGGGTTCTTAGAAAATTGTGTCTGTGTTCTACTGAGGATAGGCCTCTGGGAGAAAACATTGACAGGAGATTTACAATGTCTTTTGGGTGATAAAACCTAAAGAGACCGCATTCCAGAGCATGAGTTAATGTTTCTGTTCTATATGGTACCAGGGAGAGATGAACCCAGGGCCAGACCCTGGTCTCTACACAAAGAGTACTGTTTTTACAGCAGATACTGTCTGCTGAGAATTATAACTATCTCTCATACAAATCTTAACCTTGTGACCCGTTCTATACATCTGTTGTTGCATCAACGATCAAGTCAGCTGCTGCTGCTCCAATACAGTATGAGGTGAGACGGTGAACTGACGTTCAACCGGGCAGTCAGCTGCTGCTGTTCCAATGCAGTGAGACGGTGAACTGACGTTGAACCGGGCAGTCAGCTGCTGCTGCTCCAATACAGTATGAGTTGAGACGGTGAACTGACGTTGAACCGGACTGACGTTGAACTGGGCAGTCAGCTGCTGCTGCTCCAATACAGTATGAGGTGAGACGGTGAACTGACGTTGAACAGGGCAGTCAGCTGCTGCTGCTCCAATACAGTATGAGGTGAGACGGTGAACTGATGTTGAACTGGGCAGTCAGCTGCTGCTGTTCCAATACAGTATGAGGTGAGACAGTGAACTGACGTTGAACTGGGCAGTCAGCTGCTGCTTCTCCAATACAGTATGAGGTGAGACGGTGAACTGATGTTGAACTGGGCAGTCAGCTGCTGCTGCTCCAATACAGTAGGAGGTGAGACGGTGAACTGACGTTGAACAGGTCAGTCGGCTGCTGTTGCTCCAATACAGTATGAGGTGAGACGGTGAACTGAAGTTGAACCGGGCAGTCATTTGCTGCTGCTCCAATACAGTATGAGGTGAGACGGTGAACTGATGTTGAACTGGGCAGTCAGCTGCTGCTGCTCCAATACATTATGAGGTGAGACGGTGAACTGACGTTGAACTGGGCAGTCAGATGCTGCTGCTCCAATACAGTATGAGGTGAGACGGTGAACTGATGTTGAACCGGGCAGTCAGCTGCTCCAATACAGTATGAGGTGAGACGGTGAACTGATGTTGAACCGGGCAGTCAGCTGCTACTGCTCCAATACAGTATGAGGTGAGACGGTGAACTGACGTTGAACCGGGCAGTCAGCTGCTGCTGCTCCAATACAGTATGAGGTGAGACGGTGAACTGACGTTGAACAGGTCAGTCGGCTGCTGTTGCTCCAATACAGTATGAGGTGAGACGGTGAACTGACGTTGAACTGGGCAATCAGCTGCTGCTGCTCCAATACAGTATGAGGTGAGACGGTGAACTGACGTTGAACCGGGCAGTCAGCTGCTGCTGCTCCAATACATTATGAGGTGAGACGGTGAACTGACGTTGAACTGGGCAGTCAGATGCTGCTGCTCCAATACAGTATGAGGTGAGACGGTGAACTGACGTTGAACTGGGCAGTCAGCTGCCGCTGCTCCAATACAGTATGAGGTGAGACGGTGAACTGATGTTGAACTGGGCAGTCAGCTGCTGCTGCTCCAATACAGTATGAGGTGAGACGGTGAACTGATGTTGAACTGGACAGTCAGCTGCTGCTGCTCCAATACATTATGAGGTGAGACGGTGAACTGATGTTGAACCGGGCAGTCAGATGCTGCTGCTCCAATACAGTATGAGGTGAGACGGTGAACTGATGTTGAACCGGGCAGTCAGCTGCTGCTGCTCCAATACAGTATGAGGTGAGACGGTGAACTGATGTTGAACCGGGCAGTCAGCTGCTGCTGTTCCAATACAGTATGAGGTGAGACGGTGAACTGACGTTGAATCATAATGAATAAGTTAATTAGTGAAACTGTTAAAAAATACTATATGGCATATTAAATATATTACGGTATTGTTATCATATAGAAACATATTGGAATATTGTACATCATATTAAATATATTACTCTATTGTTATCATATAGAAACATCATGGAATATCGTACATCATATTAAATATATTACTCTATTGTTATCATATAGAAACATCATGGAATATTGTACATCATATTAGCATCAACATACATTATTGTTTCATTCAATTTCACATAATAAGGATATTTGCGCAGTGGTCTAGGGCACTGCATCGCAGTGCTAGCTGCGCCACCAGAGTCTCTGCGCCACCAGAGTCACCAGAGTCACCGGGAGGTCCGTGGGGCGACGCACAATTGGCACAATATCCTTGTCTCAGTATGTAAAATGTAAAAAAAAAAATAATGTATGCACTCTACTGTAAGTCGCTCTGGATAAGAGCGTCTTCTAAATGACTAAAATGTAAATGTAAATGTTTAATTCAATTTCACATAATAAGGATTTTTCATATTTTCAAGTTCAGAAGTCAGAACCCATCACCTGCTATGTAAAAGAGACAGAAGAATGCACAATGGTCAATGCTATCTGGGATCCTTGGAACATCCCTACCTAAACCCTATCCATAACCCCTACCCTAAACCCTAACCTTAACCCCTACCTTAACCCTTTTAAATGTCAACTTCAACGGGCTAGGGACGTCCCAAGGATGTATCTCTACCTGAAAATACATGATCTAAGTGATTGATAGTTGGTATTCAGCAGTCATAAAGCCTTATTTACTTTAATGAACTACTAAAATAGTGATTTTGTCAAACAGCATAGACAGCATCTCTACACTTTATTGACTGACTTATCCATTCATCCTTCCATCCCTCCTCAGCCTTCCTCTCCTCTGAAGACCCAGTGAGGGTGGAGCTCAGTCAGAGAGCTGTTGAGGGACTGGTTAGGAAGAACACTTCTACAGCCAGAGAGGTGAGAGGTCACACATGGTTTAGATGGTAAATATTTATGTCCCCTTAGCGGTTCATCACGTCAGCATAAGGGAATATGTTCCATCATCTATGTTTATTTACATTAGTGCAAATTGTCCACTGATATGGGTGTAATTTCTCACCCCTTTTGGCTGTATGAAAGTCAATTTCCCCTCAGACACACACATTTGTTCTTTGCTATTATGAAGGTCATTTGTGTAAAATGTACTTTCCCCCACTCATTCACCCATCTCTTTACATTGCTTATGCATATTTGGTGGCCTGACTGCATCCAGACTATGTCAAAGGCCCATCCTGGTAGATCTGAACCTAATGCAGCTTGGAGTGATCAGATGACAGAAGTCCCATTTAGGTGCCAGGTGTAACTGAGGCCATAGATGCTCCATATCCATTACTTTTAATGTTTTATATAATATGACTAAATGTGTTTCTGTGTTGCAGGTGCAGTCAAGAAATGGAACAACAAGGCCACAGAACATGACATAAGCAGAGCTGTGGGAGACCACCTCAAGCCCCCGGTAGAGCCGGGGGTGGTGTTTATCACTCCACCACGCCTTCAGCAGGCTGGAAAAGTGGGATTGATACTGTTTTTCATACTAAGATGGAGGGTCTGTTGATTGATCAGTCATTGGGTTCATTTGTTGAAATAAAATCAAGCTTTATTTATACAGCACATTTCAGACATGGATGCAACACAATGGCTTCACAGGAGAAAACAATGAAAATAACCAGAAATATTTAGTACACAAAAATAACAGGATAAAAAAAACAGAAGATTATCAACTGAAAGACCAATGGGCATTCTATGGAAAGGCCATTGATTAAAACACTAATTGGATGCAATATCCAACCCAAAATATAAGCTTGTTTTTTAGGATGGGCTCTGAAAGACACTATGGGGGTGTCCACTGAAAGTTGACTAGTAACAACAACTGGGACCTAAAAGACACCCACCATGAGACCCACTAACTCCGCGCAAGAAGAGGCAAAAAAACAAAAAAACACACCAAAATTACAGACAGGAAGCAAACCAAAAAGGTGGAGCAACTAAAGGTGTTGACTCTCCACATCTATCAAGACAACTGGGGCACTGGGCCAGACACTCTTAAATAGAACCTGGACCAGCTCAGGTTAAACACCTTCCCACTAAGGAGATGGACAAGCCAGCACAGGTGTAACACATACTGACTAACGAGGTGACACCAATCAGTGCACCCTACGTGCTAAAGTCCAACCTCAAAACATAAATGGAAAAACCAAAGACTAACTAACACCTTAAGAGTTTGCTCACCAACAACAGAAAACAACTTCCATTTCACATTATAATCAACTACAATGCTTCACCATCACCAATATAAACATGGTGTCTGTCTACTGGCAAACAATTAAAAACTATATTTATTTTATATTATTCCCACAAAGATTTTTCTTTCTATAGCTTCTAGAACTCTCGTCTTCCTAAAACTCACTCACTTCTAGAACTCTGGTCCCCTTGGAACGAGCCCAAACAAAACTCATCTCCAATACGGAAAAACGTGCAGTAAAAATAAACTGTGATCCATGGCAATGCACTGGCTAAACGCAAAACACAAAACATTTTGACAGCCCCCCTTGAGACAATCAGCAACCAGGTTGTTCTCACCACAGACATGTCTGATTTCAAGAGGAAACTCCTACAACATCCGTAGTAACTTTCCACCTCACTGCAGAGCTCTCTCTCTTTTCAGGGTTCACTAGATAGGCATGTTGTTGGATCGGGGCCCAGTCCCCAATGTCATGCTCTAGTACATTTGGTTTGGCACATCTGAGAATAACCCTGATATTCTAAAAGCAGGGCAACAATGTCAATATAATTGTACCCAAAAAACTGTCAGTTGGTTGCATGAATGATTTTCATTACTAAATGTTACATGAAATGTAAATATTCAATATTTGGTTGCATAGTATTATTTTTAACGGCTTTTCAATGACATTTTGCTAGGTGGGATAGCCCCAATGTCAAAACACAGTTTTAACATGTCCAAATCAATAACCAATATGCAGAAACAGTTTGGGATAAATTGAAAACCTAACATGTGGTATATACACAAACATCTGCCACAATAATTGTCTTTTTTTAAAACAAGCTCCTTATAAACTGCACAAGCACCAGAAACGCTGTTGTTTTGACAAGTAGCAATAAATCACTGATATCGATTAGGGGGGAAATTAGGTTGTACGTGCTGTTGAAACGAACAACTAAAAAACACATGGAAATGGGAGATATCTTTTACCTCACTGGTTAGAGGACAACCTGCAGAAGACAGTCAGCTACATATTGGTGTGATGCATTTAAATTTAGGGGTCGCTAAACAAAGGAACACAACACTTATTTGTCATAACTCATCGATATTATGTTGAAATCAGTTGATTCTGGAAATAATGTGTACATCACTGGTTAGAGGACAACTCTTTTTTTGTTAGTCACTTTGTGTTAAATCACATAAATAATACTCTTTCAATTCAGAGCCGGGATTTCCCCCAATGAGCCTAATATCCATATCATGTTGAAACCAATTGATAAGGGGGCAAACGTTTAGGGTTCTACATTGTGACATTCTGACTGACTGACTGCAGAGTACATTAATATACTATATATTAAAACATTCTACATTGAGACATTAAAATACTCCTACTACAATGTTAAAACATTCTACATTGTGACATTATTTCATTGATATCATGAAACAACTCCTTCATATATACATTTTCTGATATTTGATCAGAGATCTTTTATCAGATTATCTCTGGTCACAGCTAAGAGGTTTCTCTCCTGTGTGTGTTCTCTGGTGTATAGTTAGATAGCCAGAAGAAGAAAAACTCTTCCCAAATTGACCACAGCTATACGTTTTCTCTCCTGTGTGTGTTCTATGGTGAACTGTCAGATAGCCAGATTGACTAAAACTCTTCCCGCATTGACCACAGCTATAAGGTTTCTCTCCTGTGTGTATTCTCTGGTGTATAGTTAGACAGCCAGAAGAAGAAAAACTCTTCCCACATTGATCACAGCGCGGTTTCTCTCCTGTGTGTGTTCTATGGTGTATAGTTAGATAGCCAGATCGACTAAAACTCTTCCCACATTGATCACAGCTATATCGTTTCTCTCCTGTGTGTGTTCTATGGTGTATAGTTAGATTGCCAGAAGAAAAAACTCTTCCCACATTGACCACAGCTATAAGGTTTCTCTCCTGTGTGTATTCTCTGGTGTATAGTTAGATAGCTAGATGTAGTAAAACTCTTCCCACATTGAGCACAGCCATATGGTTTCTCTCGTGTGTGATGTCTTTGATGTATTTTAAGTTTTACTGATGAGGTGAATCTCTTCCCACATTGACCACAGATATAAGCTTTCTCTCCTGTGTGGATTCTCTGATGAATTTTAATGCCTGATGAGGTGAATCTCTTCCCACAGTCAGAGCAGTGGTGAGATTTCTTCCCTGTGGGTCTCCACTGGTGTTTCTTGAGGTGTTCTGATGTGGAGAGACTCTTCTCTGCCTCTTCAGCCTCATGTTGTTGTTGAGGCTCCCCAGAGGATCCACGATAGTCCCGTATCTCTCCTGTGTGAACAACAAAGTCAGACGGTTAAAGGCCCACAAAAGCAGAAATCCACTGTTTATTTGAGGTAAAAGGTGATGCCCAGAGCATACCCATGCAGTTGTACAACAATTGATGTCTGTTAAATTATTTTACAATTATCAGTCAAGACTCAACACAGTCAAGACCTAAGCAGTGTGCCAGACCAGACGACCTTTGGTCTCCAAAAAAGGCCCCTTTCTGTGTTCTGTGCTAAAATTGCAGCACGAGGGCGATGCACACACAATTTGATTGCAGAAACCACTAGTTATGGATGTAATATATCTGCCTGGAACAAAAATGGTGAACAAAGATTTTAGTTTTCCACAATGTATTCTGAATATTACAGCGCAAGATCAGGAGTGCTACTCAAGGAAACTCACATTAAGCTATGTGTCGCTAGTTACTAATTCACCACTATGGGGGAAAACTCAGGGGAGTTCTCATAGGCTGACAGCAAAAATAGCCTCCATTTACAGGTTTCTTATGAGTGCATTTCACACTACTTTTGGATAATAACTGTAACACTCGTTTGAATCTCCTGCTTAATATGTTTGTGTTATTGCCGCAAATCAACTGCTTTATACTTATAAAACACTTCAACCAGTAAAATGCTCTTTAGCTAGCGTTGCCATCAGCCTGAAACTGAGGGTTTGTACATTAAGTGTTTAACAAATTGGAGAATAACTTCACCTAACAACAAGATAGACCTACTGTAGGACCCATAACTTCACCCAACAACAACATAGACCTACTGTAGGACCCATAACTTCACCTAACAACAACATAGACCTACTGTAGGACCCATAACTTCACCTAACAACAACATAGACCTACTGTAGGACCCATAACTTCACCTAACAATAACAGACCTACTGTAGGACCCATAACTTCACCTAACAGCATAGACCTACTGTAGAACCCATAACTTCACCTAACAACAACATAGACCTACTGTAGGACCCATAACTTACCTAACAGCATAGACCTACTGTAGGACCCATAACTTCACCTAACAACAACATAGACCTACTGTAGGACCCATAACTTCACCTAACAACAACATAGACCTACTGTAGGACCCATAACTTCACCTAACAACAACATAGACCTACTGTAGGACCCATAACTTCACCTAACAACAACATATACCTACTGTAGGACCCATAACAATAACATAGACCTACTGTAGGACCCACACCTTCACCTAACAATAACATAGACCTACTGTAGGACCCATAACTTCACCTAACAATAACATAGACCTATGACTATAAATAATTTAATATTTACAGGTGAAACATGGAAACTAAAATGTCTTTGTCATGACATTTCATAACCTGATCACCAGATAATTTGTGAATAATCCCACTAGGCTACTCTGTAATGTGATGTCATTCTAAATGTCCTGAATAACGGAAAATAGCTCTGTGTGTAGTACAATAGCCCATCCATCAAGGAACAATTCTCTACACATTATGAGCAAAGTATCTCTGTGTCCAAACAGACTAACGAGAACCTACTGTAAATCAAGCAGACAATAACACAATACAAACATCAATTTGTTAGGGATGTTGGATCCAACATGGAGCACGGCATAACTGTCTTTACCAGAGTAATGAATGAAGAAGCACTTTGGTTGTTGTTGCATGTCGTGATGTTTGTCATTTGACTGGCATTCAGAAAATGATTTCCTGGATCAGCTGATGATAGTTGAACATGTGACTGTTACTAAATTGCTACAGTATTAAGAATGATGTGTAATTATTGAACCAGTTATATGCATATCATATTTTCTGGGCCTGGGTAGCAGGCAGTTTAATTTGGGCTTTTCATCCAAAATTCCAAACGCTGCCCCCTACCCTAGAGAAGTTAAGCTCCAGATCTTGGGTCTCGACCCCGCCCTGTGCAACTGGGTCCTGGACTTTCTGACCGGCTGCCCCCAGGTGGCGAAGGTAGGAAACAATATCGTCACCCCGTTGATCCTCAACACTGGGGTCTCCCACAAGGGTGCGTTCTGAGCCCTCTCCTGTACTCCCTGTTCACCCATGACTGTGTGGCCATGCACGCATCCAACTCAATCATCAAGTTGGCAGACAACGCTACAGTGGTCGGCTTGATTACCAACAACGACGAGACGACCCACAGGAAAGAGGTGAGGGCCCTCAGAGTGTGGTGTCAGGAAAATAACCCCTCACTCAACATCAACAAAACAAAGCAGATGATCGTGGACTTCAGGAAACTGCAGAGGGAGCACCCCCCCCCCCCCCCACCATCCACATTGATGGGTCAGTAGTGGAGAAGGTGGAACGTTTTTAGTTCCTCGGCGTACACATCACAGACAAACTGAAATGGTCCACCCACACAGACAGTGTGGTGAAGAAGGCGCAACAGCGACTCTTCAACCTCAGGAGGCTGAAGAAATTTGTCTTGTCACCGAACACACTCACAAACGTTTACAGACGCACAATCGAGTGCATCCTGTCGGGCTGTATCACCGCCTGGTATGGCAACTGCACCGCCCTCAACCGCAAGACCCTCCAGAGGGTGGTCCGGTTTGCACAACGCATCACCGGGGCAAACTACCTGCCCGCCAGGACACCTACACCACTCGATGTCACAGGAAGGCCAAAAAGATCATCAAGGACAACAACCACCCAATTCACTGCCTGTTCACACCGCTATCATCCAGAAGGCGAGGTCAGTACAGTTGCATCAAAGCTGGGACCGTGAGACTGAAAAACAGCTTCTATCTCAAGGCCATCAGACTGTTAAAACTTCTTCTCAATAGGGGGTGCTGTTTTCACTTTGTAATAATTTCGTTCCCAAATTAAACTGCCTCGTACTCAATTCTTGCTCGTACAATATGCATATTATTATTACTATTGGATATAAAACACTCTCTAGTTTCTAAAACCGTTTGAATTATGTCTGTGAGTGAAACAGAACTGGACTTAGAGCAATTTTCCTATGAGGATGTGAGAATGCTAAATTCTGCAAGCTGTTCCCAGGTCAGTTTATTCATTTGCCTGTCTTCTATTGGTTGAGATGCACTACATACGCCTTCCCCTGGATGTCAGCGAAAAGTGAGATTTGAAGTGGAGTCTCTAGGCAGATCTGAGAGCTTATAAATGGCTTGGGAACGAAGGGTCCGGTCTTTGTCGTCTTCGCTCTGACGCAGGAAGGACCTTGGCATGTCATACTAGAAAGCTCCGGTTATAGCTCTTAGATATATCCGGCTCTGTTTTTATTCGATATAGCTGTTAAAGACATCATAATGTTGTTATTTTAAACCAAGTTATATCAGTTTATGTCAGTATATTGCGATTTTCGGGTATTTATTTGTGTTACGTTCTAGGGGGTTGGGTATGTCTGGCCCACATGGCTAATGTTTACTGCTAATTGCAAACGCTGAAGACTACATTCTACAACCGAGCAACGATTCTTTTGGACAAAGGACAACTTTCCCAAGATTCCTGATGGGAAGGCACATCAAAAAGTAAAGAAGTATTTATGCTGTTAATTCGTTGTTCTGTTGAAAATGTAAAATGCATCAAAAGACGATTGTTCTGGAGAAAGGACACCTTGCCCAAGATTCGGATGGAAGCTCAGCAAATAGTAAGCAATCTTTATGTTGTTAATTCGTATTTATGTTGACAAATGTTCCAAATAATAAATCCGCCATTAATTTCGGTGCGTTCTCGCTTTAACGCACGCTGTATATTGTAGTAACGTTAATTTTAAAAATGTAACCACAGCGATTGCATAAGAACTAATGTATCTTTCATTTGCTGTCCAACCTGTATTTTTAGTCAGTTTATGATTAGTTTACGATTAGAATAGGTGCCTCTCCCAAGATTTCTCCGACATATTGTTGACAGCTTGGCTACTTTTCTCATTGTATAACCACGATTTGTGCCGCTAAATATGCACATTTTCGAACAAACTCTATATGTATTGTGTAATATGATGTTATAAGGACGGTCACTGAAGAATTCTGAGCAGGTCAGTGAAAAAATGTATATCTTTTGGTGGTTTATACGTTATTGCTATTTTTGGCTTGAATCAATGCTGTTGTGTGGTTGGCTATTGTAGTAAGCTAATATAATGCTATATTGTGTTTTCGCTGTAAACACTTAGAAAATCTGAAATATTGGCTGGATTCACAAGATCTTTGTCTTTCATTTTCTGTACGCTGTGTATTTTTCAAAAAATGTTTTATGATGAGTATTTATGTAATACACGATGGTCTCTGTAGTTATTCTAGTTGCTTTGGTGTAGAGTTGTGATGGTGGCTGCAATGGTATAACTATGATTTATACCTGAAATATGCACATTTTTCTAACAAATACATATGCTATACAATAAATCTGTTATTAGACTGTCATCTGATGAAGTTGTTTCTTGGTTAGTGGCTATCTATATCTTTATTTGGTCGAATTTGTGATAGCTACTGATGCAGTAAGAAAATGGTGGAGTAACAAAAGTTGTGTCTTTTGCTAACGTGGTTAGCTAATAGACTTACATATTGTGTCTTCCCTGTAAAAACATGTGTCTTGAGACTTGTGATTTAATGATATTTAGATGCTAGTATTTACTTGTGACGCTATGCTAGGCTATGCTAGTCAGCTTTTTTACTGATGGGGGTGCTACCGGATCCGGGTTTGTGAGGAAGTAGAGGTTTACCTGCCATCACTAACATTGAGAGGCCTGCTGCCAACATACAGACTCAATCTCTGGCCACTTTAATAAATGGACCTAATAAAAGGTATCACCAGTCACTTTAAATAACGCAACTTAATAATGGTTCGCATGCTACATTACCCTCATATGTATACAGTATATGTATATACTCATATGTATATACAGTATTCTATACCATCTACTGCATCTGCCAATGACGCACGGCCCATCGCTCATCCATGTATTTATATGTACATATTCTTATTCATCCCTTACATTTGTGTGTATAAGGTAGTTGTTGTGAATTTGTTAGATTACTTGTTAGATATTACTGCATTGTCCGGAACTAGAAGCACAAGCATTTCGCTACAGTCGCATTAACATCTGCTAACCATGTGTATGTGACCATTAACATCCGCTAACCATGTGTATGTGACCATTAACATCTGCTAGCCATGTGTATGTGACCATTAACATCCGCTAACCATGTGTATGTGACCATTAACATCTGCTAACCATGTGTATGTGACCATTAACATCTGCTAACCATGTGTATGTGACCAATAACATCTGCTAACCATGTGTATGTGACCATTAACATCCCGCTAACCATGTGTATGTGACCATTAACATCTGCTAACCATGTGTATGTGACCATTAACATCCGCTAACCATGTGTATGTGACCATTACATCTGCTAACCATGTGTATGTGACCATTAACATCCGCTAACCATGTGTATGTGACCATTAACATCTGCTAACATGTACATGTGACCAATAACATCTGCTAACCATGTTGTATGTGACCATTAACATCTTGCTAACCGTGTGTATGTGACCATTAACATCCGCATGTGACCATTAACATCTGCTAACATGTACATGTGACCAATAACATCTGCTAACCATGTGTATGTGACCATAACATCTGCTAACCATGTGTATGTAACCAATAACATCTGCTAACCAGGTGTGTGACCATTAACATCTGCTAACCATGTGTATGTGACCACGAACATCTGCTAACACTGTTTTAAGAGACCATTAACATCCGCATGTGACCATTAACATCTGCTAACATGAACATGTGACCAATACATCTGCTAACCATGTGTATGTGACCATTACAATCTGCTAACCCATGTGTATGTGACCAATACCATCTGCTAACCATGTGTATGTGACCATTATCATCTGCTAACCATGTGACCAATAACATCCGCTAACACTGTGTATGTGGACCGATAACATCCGCTAACCATGTGTATGTGACCATTAACATCCGCTAACCATGTGTATGTGACCATTAACATCCACTAACCATGTGTATGTGACCAGTAACATCTGCTAACCATGTGTATGTGACCATTAACATCCGCTAACCATGTGTATGTGACCATTAACATCCGCTGACCATGTGTATGTGACCATTAACATCCGCTAACCATGTGTATGTGACCATTAACATCCGCTAACCATGTGTATGTGACCATTAACATCCGCTAACCATGTGTATGTGACCGTTAACATCCGCTAACCATGTGTATGTGACCATTAACATCCGCCTAACCATGTGTATGTAAACATTAACCATCCGTTAACCATGTGTATGTGGACCATTAACATCCGCTAACCATGTGTATGTGACCATTAACATCCGCTAACCATGTGTATGTGACGGTTAACATCCGCTAACCATGTGTATGTGACCATTAACATCCGCTAACCATGTGTATGTGACCATTAACATCCGCTAACCATGTGTATGTGACCATTAACATATGCTAACCATGGGTATTGTGACCATTAACATCCGCTAACCATGTGTATGGTGACCATTAACATCCGCTAACCATGTGTATTGACCATTAACATCTGCTAACCATGTGTATGTGACCATTAACATCTGCTAACCATGTGTATGTGACCATTAACATCTGCTAACCATGTGTATAGTGACCATTAACATCCGCTAACCATGTGTATGTGACCATTAACATCTGCTAACATGTGTATGTGACCATTAACATCTGCTAACCATGTGTATGTGACCAATAACATTTGCTAACCATGTGTATGTGACCAATAACATTCTGCTAACCCATGTGTATGTGACCAATAACATCTGCTAACCATGTGTTATGTGACCAATACATTTGCTAACCATTTGTATGTACGCATCAAAACATCTGCTAACCATGTGTATGGACCAATACACTCCGCTAAACATGTGTATAGTGACCATTAACATCCGCTAACCCATGTGTATGTGACCATTAACATCCGCTAACCATGTGTATGTGACCATTAACATCCGCTAACCATGTGTATGTGACCTTAACATCCGCTTAACCATGTGTATGTGACCATTAACATCCGCTAACCATGTGTATGTGACCATTAACATCCGCTAACCATGTGGTATGTGACCATTAACATCCTGCTAACCATGTGTATGTGACCATTAACATCTGGCTAACCAATGTGTATTGACCATTAACATCCGTACCATGTGGTAATGTGACCATTACATTCCTAACCATGTGTATGTGACCAATTAACATCTGCCTAACCATGTGTATGTGACCCAGTAACATCTGCTAACCATGTGTGTGTAACCATTAACATCCGCTAAACCATGTGTATGTGACCATTAACATCCGCTAACCATGTGTATGTGACCATTAACATCCGTCTAACCATTTGTGATAGCTACCTATGCAGGTAAAAAAAATATGTGAAAATATGCGGGGTGGGTCTTTTGCTATTGTGGTAGCTAATAGAAATACATATTGTGTTTTTTTTTCGGCTGTCAAACATTTAACAAAAATCGGAATATGATGGCTGGATTCACAAGATGCTGTATCTTTCACATCTGGTGTCTTGGACGTGTGATTTCATGATATTTAGATGCTAGTATTTTACTTGTGGCGCTATGCTAGGCTATGCTAGTCAGCTTTTATTACTGATGCGGTGTGCTCCCTGATCCGGGATTGTGACCAAGTAGAAGTTAACATCTGCCTAACCAATGTTCTGTGCCATTAACATCTGCTAACCATGTGTATGTGACCATTAACATCTGCTAACCATGTGTATGTGACCATTAACATCCGCTAATCATGTCGGTATGTGACCAATAACATCTGCTAACCATGTGTATGTGACCATTAACATCCGCTAACCATGCTGTATGTGACCAAATACATTTGCTAACCATTTGTATGTGATTCAACAAACATCTGCTAACCATGTGTATTGTGAGCCATTAACATATCCGCTAACCATGTGTATGTGACCATTAACATCCGCTAACCATGTGTATGTGACCATTAACATCCGCTAACCATGTGTATGGTGACCATTAACATCCGCTAACCATGTGTATGTGGACCATTAACATCCGCTAACCATGTGTATGTGACCATTAACATCTGCTAACCATGTGTATGTGACCCATTAACATCCGCTAACCATGTGTATGTGACCATTAACATCCGCTAACCATGTGTAGGTTGACCATTAACATCCGCTAACCATGTGTATGTGACCATTAACATCCGCTAACCATGTGTATGTGACCATTAACATTCGCTAACCATGTGGATGTGAAATCATAACATCTGCTACCCATGTGTATGTGACCAGTAACATCTGCTAACCATGTTGTGTGGTAACCATTAACATCCGCTACCCATGTGTATGTGACCATTAACATCGCTAACCATGTGTATGTGACCATTAACATCCGCTAACCATTTGTGATAGCTACCTATGCGGTAAAAAAATTGTGAAATATGCGGTTGGGTCTTTTGCTATTGTGGTTAGCTAATAGAAATACATATTGTGTTTTCGCTGGAAAACATTAAAAAAATCGGAAATGATGGCTGGATTCACAAGAGTGTATCTTTCATCTGGTGTCTTGGACTTGTGATTTCATGATATTTAGATGCTAGTATTTACTTGTGGCGCTATGCTAGGCTATGCTAGTCAGCTTTTTTACTGATGAGGGTGCTCCCTGATCCGGGATTGTGACCAAGTAGAAGTTAACATCTGCTAACCATGTGTATGTGACCATTAACATCTGCTAACCATGTGTATGTGACCATTAACATCTGCTAACCAATAACACCAACCATGTGTATGTGACCATTAACATCCGCTAACCATGTGTATGTGACCAATAACATCTGCTAACCATGTGTATGTGACCATTAACATCCGCTAACCATGTGTATGACTAACGCTAACCATGTGTATGTGACCATAACATCCGCTAACCATGTGTATGTGACCAATAACATTTGTTTGATTTGCCCTGACCCCACAAGATGTGTCCAGTTTTGTCAATTTATTCATTGTCTTTTTTTGAGACCCTCCTGTCAAGGTTGAGTAAGGACTAGTCTACCTGGTTACACATATAGAAGTAGGACTAGTCTACCTGGTTACACATATAGAAGTAGGACTAGTCTACCTGGTTACACATATAGAAGTAGGACTAGTCTACCTGGTTACACATATAGAAGTAGGACTAGTCTACCTGGTTACACATATAGTAGTAGGACTAGTCCACCTGGTTACACATATAGAGGTAGGACTAGTCTACCTGGTTACACATATAGAAGTAGGACTAGTCCACCTGGTTACACATATAGAAGTAGGACTAGTCTACCTGGTTACACATATAGAAGTAGGACTAGTCGACCTGGTTACACATATAGAAGTAGGACTAGTCTACCTGTCCTGAGCACGAATGTAGGCCTATAAATGTGCCCATTTGGGGATGTCTGATAGTATTTCTCATTGTCTTAATGCACCACCACTAATGAGTTGTGGAGCCTCTCAAAGCAAATTTCTCTTCACCTCTAACAGCAAGTAAACAAAGTCTAATCAAAATCAATTGCAAATGAGAATAACTCCTCAAAGTATTTGTAAAATATTTCCAGCTCTCACCCTTTCGATAACCACTCGGCACAAAAGGGGAAAACGTAATGCGCTGATCCAGTGGAAATGTCAAAACACCTGATTACTTCTTATCCCTTTCACAAATAGCCTACAGCTGTGTCGGTCGAGAACTCACTGGAGCAGGAAACTGAGGGCCCAGAATATTTTTATACAATGTTTCAAGTTCGTTATAGACAGGTCATGTGATTTATAGGACATCTATTTGCAATGTTTTTATTTGTTATGTAGGCTATTTTTTACATAATTGGCAATGGCAATAAAAGTTACTTTTAGATTTGTATAATTTTCATTTAGATAGAATGTAGATTAATCACAGACAATGATTTTGAGATACTATTATACATTAAATTAAACTGTTCCAGCAAAATGTGCAAATGAAAATCATAACCGGCACGCAGATCGGTAGAAATGGTCAGATAAATTTGCACTCCAAATGTAGGTTGCCGACTGCTTGTTTAGCCTATTACCAGCAACGTCAGAATGTATGAAGGCAGCAGGAGTTGGTTCAGGAAGAGTTTATTCTCTTCTGGTTGGGCTGTATTGATGTAATGGCATGAAAATAAATTGGCTGAATATTATACAATGACTTATCAACAGCTCTAACAATTTGACCCCCACAGGAAATCTATACTGGCAATTCTAGAATATACTATATAGCCTAGAAACCTGGTTAACTATCATTATGACATCATTGATGAATTCTAGAATATACTATATAGCCTAGAAACCTGGTTAAACTATCATTATGACATCATGGATGAATTCTAGAATATACTATATATCCTAGAAACCTGGTTAAACTATCATTATGACATCATGGATGAATTCTAGAATATACTATATATCCTAGAAACCTGGTTAAACTATCATTATGACATCATGGATGAATTCTAGAATATACTGTATATCCTAGAAACCTGGTTAAACTATCATTATGACATCATGGATGAATTCTAGAATATACTATATATCCTAGAAACCTGGTTAAACTATCATTATGACATCATGGATGAATTCTAGAATATACTATATATCCTAGAAACCTGGTTAAACTATCATTATGACATCATGGATGAAATCTAGAATATACACTGCTCAAAAAAATAAAAGGGAACACTAAATAACACATCCAAGATCTGAATGAATGAACTATTCTTATTAAATACTTTTTTCTTTACATAGTTGAATGTGCTGACAACAAAATCACACAAAAATTATCAATGGAAATCAAATTTATCAACCCATGGAGGTCTGGATTTGGAGTCACACTCAAAATTAAAGTGGGAAAACCACACTACAGGCTGATCCAACTTTGATGTAATGTCCTTAAAACAAGTCAAAATGAGGCTCAGTAGTGTGTGTGACCTCCCTACAACGCCTGGGCATGCTCCTGATGAGGTGGCAGATGGTCTCCTGAGGGATCTCCTCCCAGACCTGGACTAAAGCATTCGCCAACTCCTGGACAGTCTGTGGTGCAACGTGGCATTGGTGGATGGAACGAGACATGATGTCCCAGATGTGCTCAATTGGATTCAGGTCTGGGGAACGGGCGGGCCAGTCCATAGCATCAATGCCTTCCTCTTGCAGGGACTGCTGACACACTCCAGCCACATGAGGTCTAGCATTGTCTTGCATTAGGAGGAACCCAGGGCCAACCACACCAGCATATGGTCTCACAAGGGGTCTGAGGATCTCATCTCGGTACCTAATGGCAGTCAGGCTACCTCTGGCGAGCCCATGGAGGGCTGTGCGGCCCCACAAAGAAATGCCACCCCACACCATGACTGACCCACCGCCAAACCGGTCATGCTGGAGGATGTTGCAGGCAGCAGAACGTTCTCCACAGCGTCTCCAGACTGTCACGTCTGTCACATGTGCTGAACCTGCTTTCATCTGTGAAGAGCACAGGGCGCCAGTGGAGAATTTGCCAATCTTGGTGTTCTCTGGCAAATGCCAAACGTCCTGCACGGTGTTGGGCTGTAAGCACAACCCCCACCTGTGGACATCGGGCCCTCATACCACCCTCATGGAGTCTGTTTCTGACCGTTTGAGCAGACACATGCACATTTGTGGCCTGCTGGAGATCATTTTGCAGGGCTCTGGCAGTGCTCCTCCTTGCACAAAGGCGGAGGTAGCGGTCCTGCTGCTGGGTTGTTGCCCTCCTACGGCCTCCTCCACATCTCCTGATGTACTGGCCTGTCTCCTGGTAGCGCCTCCATGCTCTGGACACTACGCTGACAGACACAGCAAACCTTCTTGCCACAGCTCGCATTGATGTGCCATCCTGGATGAGCTGCACTACCTGAGCCACTTGTGTGGGTTGTAGACTCCGTCTCATGCTACCACTAGAGTGAAAGCACCGCCAGCATTCAAAAGTGACCAAAACATCAGCCAGGAAGCATAGGAACTGAGAAGTGGTCTGTGGTCACCACCTGCAGAACCACTCCTTTATTGGGGGTGTCTTGCTAATTGCCTATAATTTCCACCTGTTGTCTATTCCATTTGCACAACAGCATGTGGAATTTATTGTCAATCAGTGTTGCTTCCTAAGTGGACAGTTTGATTCACAGAAGTGTGATTGACTTGGAGTTACATTGTGTTGTTTAAGTGTTCCCTTTATTTTTTTGAGCAGTGTACTATATATCCTAGAAACCTGGTTAAACTATAATTATGACATCATGGATGAATTCTAGAATACACTATATATCCAAGAAACCTGGTTAAACTATCATTATGACATCATGGATGAATTCTAGAATATACTATATATCCTAGAAACCTGGTTAAACTATCATTATGACATCATGGATGAATTCTAGAATATACTATATATCCTAGAAACCTGGTTAAACTATCATTATGACATCATGCATGGCCAGTCCTTGTATTCATAGTGTAGGGAATTCAGGGGGTAGCCCTGAGCTGAACTCAAACCTGGGTCCAGTGACTGTCAAGCCAACACCTTATAACTGTTACACCAAGATGTCTGAACTTCTTGACGAGGTCGCTAGGTGTTGGATTACGGTTGATACAATAGCTTTCTCTATGAATTTGAGAGTGGTTACATTTCTCCAGACCCCATCCCAGCCCCCATCCCTCAGCTGTTTACCAACCAAGTCTCTGCGCAGCCATTTTGTTGCTGTTTAAATACTAGGTTGTCCCTTTAAAAAAGCCACACAAGAATCAATCAACCAATAACAAAGCTGTAATTCCACCACTCTTTTGCTAATAAGATGATGGATGGGGCTGGAGAAATGTAACTACTTTCAAATTCATAGACAGACCAATGGATGCAAGGACTGACCATCCATGATATCAACATTATAGTTTTAACCATGTTGAGTCTGTTGATTTACATTGTTTCTAAACATTGGAGTAAAAAAATCTTATTCTGGGTTCTGATGGGGTACAACAGTTGAACTAAGCTCATGAGGCATGTGTTATATTCTTCAAGAATCAATGGCTATAAATAAATAATTTAAAAGTCTAAATATGGATGTGGTAATTGCAGATTTCCCCTTTAACACCACACATCCTTCCAGTTCTCTGCTGCCAGTGACATGGAAGCGAATTTCAAAAATCGCTGAAGCTGGAGACTTATATTTCCCTCACCAACTTTAAACATCAGCTATCTGAGCAGCTAACCGATCGCTGCAGCTGTACATAGTCCTCTGTAAACAGCCCGCCCAATCTACCTACCTCATCCCCAAAACTGTTTTTATTTTTTTCTGCTCTTTTGCACACCAGTATCTCTACTTGCACATCATCATCTGCTCATTTATCCCTCCAGTGTTAATCTGCTAAATTGTAATTCTTCGCTACTATGGCCTATTTATTGCCTACCTCCTCATGCCTTTTGCACACACTATATATAGACTTTCTTTTCTTCTACTGTCATTGACTTGCTTATTGTGTTATTGGCTTGTTTATTGTATGTTATTCCATGTGTAACTCTGTGTTGTTGTCTGTGTCACACTGCTTTGCTTTATCTTGGCCAGGTCGCAGTTGTAAATGAGAACGTGTTCTCAACTGGCCTACCTGGTTAAACTATCATTATGACATCATGGTCACCTGGTTAAACTATCATTATGACATCATGGCCACCTGGTTAAACTATCATTATGACATCATGGCCACCTGGTTAAACTATCATTATGACATCATGGCCACCTGGTTAAACTATCATTATGACATCATGGCCACCTGGTTAAACTATCATTATGACATCATGGTCCACCTGGTTAAACTATCATTATGACATCATGGCCACCTGGTTAAATAAAGGTTAAATAAAAAAACATCAGTTCAACTGCAGAGTTTGTGTCTCTGTTTTTAAGACAGTACTTACTAGTGTTAATCAGGGAACAGTTTCTCAAAAACATCTTATGGCTAAGTTCATCCTTAGAACCATTGGATGCCTTAAGATGCGTTTGGGAAACCGGGCCCAGATATCCAGTTTCCTCCTCCTCCTCTTTCGATGTGACAGTCATCTCCCCTTCCTCCTCTTTCACCCCAAAAGCTGCATCCTCCTCTTCTTTTACTGTAAAATCCTCTTCCTCTTTGACCGCGTCTTCCTCTTCTTTCACTGAAACGTCTTCCTCTTCTTTCACTGTAACAGCCTCATCCTCTACTTCTTGTTTAAACTGTAACAGCCTCACCCTCTAATTCTTGTTTTACTGTGATATCCTCCTCCTCTTTCACCAGAGCTTCTTTCTCCGTCCAGCAGACCTCCTCTTCATTAACAAGAGAGTAGCTTAGTGACCTCATGGTTGGAGATGTTAGCTAGCTAGGCTAATGCTAACTTAACCAGCCCGCTAGATGAAATAAAACAATACCGTAAATATGAAAATTATTAAATTAAAAGGGATAACTAACTAGATGACAGAAGTGGGTTTAAAATACAGTGGCTAATATACACTAAAGCGTCTAACGAGCTTTATTGGTTCGTCTATTGTGTCTAGCAAGCTACCGAGGCGTCTGACGAACTGTTGCTGCTGTTGAAAGAAGCGTTCCGTCCACTAGAATATACGTCACAGTAGCAGCATTGCCTTAAAATCTCACACCGCCATCTGCTGAATGGAGTGGGTAACGCAGTTGAGTAAAATGTAAATTACATTTTCAGACAAAAGGTAGGTAGGAATCAGGAACATAGCTAGTCCTAAAATATTAATTAGCCCCCCCTAAATAATTCAATATCAGTCAATATATTTTTCCTGTGATTTCTTATTTTCGTCAACCGTTCCATCGCATCTTAAACATCTTACCGGCCGGCACTAGGACCGGGGGAGGCTGCTGCGCTAGTGACTGTTAGACTTTCTTCAGCAAAGATGGCGGACAGAAATACTAGAAGAGAGAGGTACCCCTACACAGAACTGAACTGAATCAAAGATGGTACAGTTGACAGGAATGTTAGTTCATGTAGAGACAAACGATTATGCATTTTTTAGCATAAAATTCATTTACGAAAATCACGATTTAGCCAGCTAGCTGACTAGCTAACATTAGCCAGCTAGCTGGCTAGCTTTATGGGTGTTGTGACATGAGTATGAAATTGTAATTCTGGTTGTTTTAGGGACTCCTGAAACAACCAGCAAACCAGCTTTCGTTTTGTGTAACAGTGGATGTAAAGAATCTAGCTAGCTGAAGAATTTACTGTAAATTGAATGTACAATTTTGTAAGCTTTCCTTGCTTATATTTGCCATGCAGATAGATGAAATAACGTAGCTAACTATGTTCTTGCTTATTGTGCAGTGGATGATTAAAATCCCTGTATGCCCATGGATGTGTAGCTAGCTATCTAGCCGATCTGTGTATGGACCCAAACGTTTGGTATACATATTAGTTCAGAACCTAGCTATGAACCTCAGCTATCATAGCCAGTTGTATCAACTTCAAAACAGCCTGAATGACATTAATGAAGCCTATGGATTGAGTAGAATATAATATCATGTTGTGCCAAGGATGCAAGTCGTATATACATGTAGTTATTACCATGCATGAGATCCCCACATTGTAGCCTGTACATTTAATATATTCACTGATCATGTACTCTACCTTGGCAAATAAATGTGCAGTTTAAGGTATGAATGTCCTTTGAGATGATTATTCAGTCATATCCAATACCAGGAGTATCAAATTCCAGTCTTTGAATGACGCTGTGTCTTCATGTATGTATTACAATTATACACTTCAACAGTGTTTACCATATCTTGGTCCTGGGGACATCAATGGTTACACAGTTGTAACTAATAGACTAGAAACAGGATTTAACTAGTTAATTCATGTATACAGAAATATAAGTTTAAAAAACAGAACACTACACTTCCTATGCATCATGTAAATACTCTTAACACCGGTTCATCTCAACATCTAATGCCCTTCATCTGCATTGATCTGATAAACACAGGATCGGTGGAGTATTTCATCACATTACACTTCATTGCAACCAGTAGAGAATGTGAAACGCTTTATTGAAAAGCTCATTATCCCAAGTGTTATAAATACAAGTTCAATCTGTACTTCAATGCAGATCTGTTGTGCATTATAAAAACAGAGGAAGAAAGAGGAGGTGGAGAGAGAGGTGTAAAAGACAGAAAGGGAAAGAGGTAAGCACATAGGAGCAGGGAAGGCAGCACATGATTAATGAATCACAGTGCTACATAAATATTCTCTCAGTTCATCACAACTACATACTAATGTCTCACGTCGGCCTAAAGGTTATCTTAAAAGCAGGTGAGGTGGCGATGATGGGACTGGGGGTTGGCATCCTCTCACATCAAAACATATCTGCAGACGAGAGACAGATGGAGAGAGAGCATGTTTAAGCCTTGTGTTTTAATTTTTTATTCTAACATTGTTAATCATCAATCAGGAGGTGAAATGCAAAACTGACCTTGGATCATTAACTCTGGGACTACTGCATCTGTCTGTATTTCAATGTAAAGCATCTCTTTAATAATACTTCCTGTATAATATAAACTGACCTTGGATCATTAACTCTGGGACTACTGCATCTATCTGTATTTCAATGTAAAGCATCTCTTTAATAATACTTCCTGTATAATATAAACTGACCTGACCTAACTGACATAATTATACCCGAAAATTGTCAGTTGATTGTATACATAATTGAAATGTTACATGAATTGTAAATATGAAATATCAAAACCAAATGTTTGTTAATATGATAATATATTAATATGTATAATATAGAACATAAAGTAATATGTACAAATCACTGATATCGATTAGGGGGGAAATCAGGATGTACGTGATGTTGAAACACAACTAAAAAAACACATGGAAATGGAGATATACACTGCTCAAAAAAATAAAGGGAACACTTAAACAACACAATGTAACTCCAAGTTAATCACACTTCTGTGAAATCAAACTGTCCACTTAGGAAGCAACACTGATTGACAATAATTTCACATGCTGTCTGTGCAAATGGAATAGACAACAGGTGGAAATTATAGGCAATTAGCAAGACACCCCCAATAAAGGAGTGGTTCTGCAGGTGGTGACCACAGACCACTTCTCAGTTCCTATGCTTCCTGGCTGATGTTTTGGTCACTTTTGAATGCTGGCGGTACTTTCACTCTAGTGGTAGCATGAGACGGAGTCTACAACCCACACAAGTGGCTCAGGTAGTGCAGCTCATCCAGGATGGCGAGCTGTGGCAAGAAGGTTTGCTGTGTCTGTCAGCGTAGTGTCCAGAGCATGGAGGCGCTACCAGGAGACAGGCCAGTACATCAGGAGACGTGGAGGAGGCCGTAGGAGGGCAACAACCCAGCAGCAGGACCGCTACCTCCGCCTTTGTGCAAGGAGGAGCAGGAGGAGCACTGCCAAAGCCCTGCAAAATGACCTCCAGCAGGCCACAAATGTGCATGTGTCTGCTCAAACGGTCAGAAACAGACTCCATGAGGGTGGTATGAGGGCCCGATGTCCACAGGTTGGGGTTGTGCTTACAGCCCAACACGTGCAGGACGTTTGGCATTTGCCAGAGAACACCAAGATTGGCAAATACGCCACTGGCGCCCTGTGCTCTTCACAGATGAAAGCAGGTTCACACTGAGCACGTGACAGACGTGACAGAGTCTGGAGACGCCGTGGAGAACGTTCTGCTGCCTGCAACATCCTCCAGCATGACCGGTTTGGCGGTGGGTCAATCATGGTGTGGGGTGGCATTTCTTTGGGGAGCTGCACAGCCCTACATGTGCTCGCCAGAGGTAGCCTGACTGCCATTAGGTACCGAGATGAGATCCTCAGACCCCTTGTGAGACCATATGCTGGTGCGGTTGGCCCTGGGTTCCTCCTAATTCAAGACAATGCTAGACCTCATGTGGCTGGAGTGTGTCAGCAGTTCCTGCAAGAGGAAGTCATTGATGCTATGGACTGGCCCGCCCGTTCCCCAGACCTGAATCCAATTGAGCACATCTGGGACATCATGTCTCGCTCCATCCACCAACGCCACGTTGCACCACAGACTGGCCAGGAGTTGGCGGATGCTTTAGTCCAGGTCTGGGAGGAGATCCCTCAGGAGACCATCCGCCACCTCATCAAGAGCATGCCCAGGCGTTGTAGGGAGGTCATACAGGCACGTGGAGGCCACACACACTACTGAGCCTCATTTTGACTTGTTTTAAGGACATTACATCAAAGTTGGATCAGCCTGTAGTGTGGTTTTCCACTTTAATTTTGAGTGTGACTCCAAATCCAGACCTCCATGGGTTGATACATTTGATTTCCATTGATAATTTTTGTGTGATCTTGTTGTCAGCACATTCAACTATGTAAAGAAAAAAGTATTTAATAAGAATATTTCATTCATTCAGATCTAGGATGTGTTATTTTAGTGTTCCCTTTATTTTTTGGAGCAGTGTATATATTTCCCCCCAAAATATATGGGGGATTGGAAATGATGCAGACAATTACATTGATGGAAGCAACATTCTTTCCTCAATATTAAGCTGATCCCTTAAAAAACAGAGTCACTGACAACAACCACAACGACACAGGTGTGGCTTTAGGTTCTGACACAAGAAACAAAACAACAGAAACACAAATTCTCAGTCAAAAACACAAGTCAGAACACAGTCTCTCATGTGCTTTCAGGTCCTCTGACTGGGAAAATGTCTTCTCACAATGAGAGCAGTGGTAGGTCTTCTCCTCCTGTGTATGTATTCTTTCATGCTTATTCAGATGCCTTAACCGGTTAAATCTCTTTCCACACTGGGAGCAGTGGTAGGTCTTATCCCCTCCTGTGTGTGTCCTCTCATGCCTTGTCAGACCCCCTAACTTGGTAAAACTCTTTCCACACAGGGAGCATTGGTAGAGCTTTTCTTGTGTGTGTCCCCTCTCATGCTTTTTCAGACTCGTTAACCACCTAAAACTCTTTTCACACTGGGAACAGTGGAAGGGCTTTTCTCCTGTATGTATTCTCTCATGTGCTTTCAGGTGTAGTAATCGGGTAAAACTATTTCCACAGTAGGAGCAGTGGTGTCGTCTCGCTGGTTTGGGCGTCTCTGTGTCTGGTTCCTCTGAAGGACTCTTTCTGCTGTCAGAGTGAGAGTCTGGTCTCTCTCCTGCCAAAGACAGAGTCATTTGTTTAATACTAAAGAGAGACCTGAATGAAATCTCCACATAATAAAACTGCTTTCCTATGTGGTTTAATCCAGACTAGATCCCTCAATAACCCGAGGTCAGTCTTCACAACATTACATGATTAAAAATAACATTACATGATTAAAATCCAGACGGAAAATATTTACACAAGAAGCAACCTAATATCACACAGTCAATCTAGTCATTTAGTAAGTTCACCATTCTGAGATTTAAAAACAAATGTAGAGCTCCAAATCTAATTTCTCAGGGAATGTCATGATGTCATAATAAGAGCTCTATAATAATAGATAATGTCATGTTTACAGGCTGAGCAGAGCTCTATAATAATAGATAATGTCATGTTTATAGGCTGAGCAGAGCTCTATAATAATAGATAATGTCATGTTTATAGGCTGAACAGAGCTCTATAATAATAGATAATGTCATGTTTATAGGCTGAGCAGAGCTCTATAATAATAGATAATGTCATGTTTACAGGCTGAGCAGAGCTCTATAATAATAGATAATGTCATGTTTACAGGCTGAGCAGAGCTCTACAGTAATAGATCATGTCATGTTTTAGGCTGAGCTCTATTATCTGTCTATAGCTTGACAACATTCATCTGTATTCGTGATATGTATTATCTAACACTCACAATTTCTTTCCTTTTTGGTTACTAAGCAGTTCTATCAACATTTAGCAACTACGTTAAACTAGCAACATTAGCAAACCCGTTAGCTATATTTCAGAGGTTAAAAGTTGGATATGAAATGAAATGTGTCACGCAGTCGAATTTTACAATATACAGAATGTCCCACAAAATGTGTACATATTACTCTTTTGAAAACTCTCAAAACCTAACTTCACTACAACCTAACTTCACTACAACCTAACTTAACTACAACCTAACTTAACTAAAACCTAACTTAACTACAACCTAACTTAACTACAACCTAACTTCACTACAACCTAACTTAACTACAACCTAACTTAACTACAACCTAACTTCACTACAACCTAACTTCACTACAACATAACTTCACTACAACCTAACTTCACTACAACCTAACTACACTACAACCTAACTTAACTACAACCTAACTCCACTACAACCTAACTTCACTACAACCTAACTACACTACAACCTAACTTAACTACAACCTAACTTAACTACAACCTAACTTAACTACAACCTAACTTAACTAAAACCTGACTTAATTTACATGAATTACAATGAAAATCGGTGGTCAGCTAGCTAGAAGGGTGTATGTAGTCGTAGTTAATATTATTATTGTTTCTTGTTGACTATTAATTGAAATCATTCACGGTAAGGTAGTTATGTTGGATAAATAAAACACATAAGAAGCCGTATGTATCTTACATTAAAGGGCCAATGCAGCCGTTTTTAATCTCAACATCAAATCCTTTCTGGGTAACGATGAAGTAGCTTCCTGGTTTTGTTTTCAAAGATGTCCACTGTCTGGGTGTTCACTTCCCCACGGGTTACTATAGCAACACGCATCACCCCCACGGGTTACTATAGCAACACACATTCCGTATCATTTATATCTTGTTTGTCAATTCTGAGCGACATTAAAGATGTGAATTTGCTAATCCATTGTTAAGGTTTTGTTGGTGACCCGCTCTTAGGTGGTATACACATCTTACAGTGTAGTTATCAATTCCTACATTAAATAATAACATATTCAAGCATAAACATTCAGTAGAACGCTGCTTTAAAACCACGCATCAGCTCAACAATAGTTTGTGCTTCTGTTTTTAAGACAGTACTTACTGGTCTTAATCAGATCTCCTGTCTCCTCCTCCTGTTCCCAATGTGACAGTAATCTCCCCTTCCTTCTTCACTCCAAAAACTACATCCTCCTCTTTCTCATCCTCCTCCTCTTTCACTCTGAACGCGTCTTCCTCTTCTTTCACTGTAACAGCCTCACCCTCTACTTCTTGTTTTACTGTGACCTCCTCTTCTTCCTCCTCTTCTTTCACGACAATGTTCAGCCCCAGAGCTTCTTTCTCCGTCCAGCAGACCGCCTCTTCTTTATCAGGAGGGGAGTAGTTTAGGGAGCTCATGGTCGGAGATGTTAGCTAGCTAGTTAGCATTAGCGACTAGCCTAGCGCTAGGCAAATTTAAGACGTCTGCCTGACTAACAACGTAAATATGAAAATAAATGTGGCAACTAGCTATAAAACAGAAGTATGTCTAAAACACATAGGCAAATATGCACTGAAACAGTCTAAAAAGCTTGAACGTTTAGGCTATGGTCGCCTATCATGCTACTGAAGTGACTGACTCGCTGTTGTTGATGAAAAAGCGTCCCATCCACTAGATTACACGTCACACTGGCAGCATGGCCTGGAAAAAAACACATCGCCATCTGCTGACTGGAGTGGATATACCGCAGTTATTTGATTTATTTAATCTTACATTTAACAAGGAATACGCCCCACTGCTGGAATAATCAGCAGATTCTCATTCAAATTGGACTGTTAATGCTGCTCAGGAAGTTTAGATTGAGGACCTAGAAGGTGAAAATGTAACTGTTGTTTATTTTTTGTTTTATTTCACCAGGTAGGCCAGTTGAGATCAAGTTCTCATTTACAACTGCGACCGTGGCCAAGATAAAGCAAAGCAGTGCGACAAAAAACAACACAGAGTTACACATGGGATAAACAAACGTACAGTCAATAACACAATAGAAAAATCTGCATACAGTGTGTGCAAATGGAGTAAGGAGGTAAAGCAATAAATAGGCCATTAGTAGGCGAAGTAATTACAATTTAGCAATTTACACTGAGTGATAGATGTGCAGATGAGGGATGTGCAAGTAGAAATACTGGTGTGCAAAAGAGCAGAAAAAACAAAACAAATATAGGATGAGGCAGTTGGTGTGGATGGGCTATTTACAGATGGGATGTGTACAGCTGCAGCGATCGGTAAGCTGCTCTGACAGCTGACGCTTAAAGTTAGTGAGGGAGATATAAGTCTCCAAAAGGCGGCCAAAGAGGTGTTGGCTTTGGGGATGACCAGTGAAATATGCCTGCTGGAGCGCGTGCTACGGGTGGGGTGTTGCTATGGTGACCAGTGAGCTGAGATAAGGCGGGGCTTTACCTAGCAAAGGCTTATAGATGACCTGGAGCCAGTGGGTTTGGCGACGAATATGTAGCGAGGACCAGCCAACCAGAGTGTACAGGTCGCAGCGGTGGGTAGTATATGGGGTTTTGGTGACAAAACAGATAGCACTGTGATAGACTACATCCAATTTGCTGAGTAGAGTGTTGGAGGCTATTTTGTAAATGACATCGCCAAACTCAAGGATCGGTAGGATGGTCAGTTTTTACGAGGGTATGTTTAGCAGCATGAGTTAAAGGAGGCTTTGTTTTGCGAAATAGGAAGTTGATTCTAGATTTAATTTTGGATTGGAGATGCTTAATGTTGAGTCTGGAAGGAGAGTTTACAGTCTAGGCCAGACACTTAGAATATGTGGACAACTACAAATACCTAAGTCAGAACTGCCAAGAGTAGTGATGCTAGTCGGGCGGGCGGGTGCGAACAACAATCGGTTGAGAGAGCATGCATTTAGTTTTACTAGCATTTAGAGCAGTCGGGAGGCCACGGAAGGAGTGTTGTATGGGTGTTGAAGCTCGTTTGGAGGTTTGTTAACACAGTGTCCAAAGAAGGGCCAGATGTATACAGAATGGTGTCGTCTGCGTAGAGGTGGATCAGAGAATCCCCAGCAGCTAGAGCAACAATCGTTGATATATTCAGAGAAAAGGAGTCAGCTCGAGAATTAGAACACTGTGGCACCCTCATATAGAGACTGCCAGAAGGTCCGGACAACAGGCCCCCCGATTGACACACTGAACTCTATCTGATAAGTAGTTAGTGAACCAGGCGAGGCAGTCATTAGAGAAACCAAGGCTGTTGAGTCTGCCGATGAGAATAAGATGATTGACAGAGTCGAAAGCCTTGGCCAGGTCGATGAGACGGCTGAACAGTACTGTCTTTTATTGATGGTGGTTATGATATCGTTTAGGGACCTTGGCGTGGCTGAGGTGCACACCGTGACCAGCTCGGAAACCAGACTGCATGGTGGAGAAGGTACGGTGGGATTCGAAATGGTCGGTGATCTGTTTGTTCACTTGACTTTCGAAGACTTTAGGGCCACAACTGGGATGCCAAGAAACCCAGACTCATGCTGCACCTGCTCATGAGTGGAGGAACAAAACACTCTCAGTCCTACCGAAGAGGTGGAGAGCAGCATCGCCCAAGAGGCAGAGGCACACCATATGGAGGCCACCTCCCCCATTGCACCACAACACTATAGAGAACCCCTCTGCACCACAACACTATAGAGAACCCTCTGCACCACAACACTATAGAGAACCCTCCTGCACCACAACACTACAGAGAACCCCTCTGGCACCACAACACTACAGAGAACCCCTCTGCACCACAACACTACAGAGAACCCTCTGCACCACAACACTACAGAGCAAACCCCTCTTGCAACCCCAACACTATAGAGAACCCCTCTACACCACAACACTACAGAGAACCCTCTGCACCACAACACTACAGAGAACCCCTCTACACCACAACACTACAGAGAACCCCTGCAACCACAACACTACAGAGAACCCCTCTACAACCACAACACCTACAGAAAACCCCTCTGCACCACACACTACAGAGAACCCTCTACACACAACACTACAGAGAACCCTCTGCACCACAACACTACAGAGAACCCCTCTGCACCACAACACTACAGAGAACCCCTCTGCACCACAACACTACAGAGAACCCTCTACACCACAACACTACAGAGAACCCCTCTGCACCACAACACTACAGAGAACCCCTCTGCACCACAACACTACAGAGAACCCTCTGCACCACAACACTACAGAGAACCCCTCTGCACCACAATACTACAGAGAACCCTCTGCACCACAACACTATAGAGAACCCCTCTACACCACAACACTACAGAGAACCCTCTGCACCACAACACTACAGAGAACCCTCTGCACCACAACACTACAGAGAACCCTCTACACCACAACAATTACAGAGAACCCTCTGCACCACAGCACTACAGAGAACCCCTCTACACCACAACACTACAGAGAACCCTCTGCACCACAACACTACAGAGAACCCCTCTGCACCACAACACTACAGAGAACCCTCTGCACCACAGCACTACAGAGAACCCTCTGCACCACAACACTACAGAGAACCCCTCTGCACCACAGCACTACAGAGAACCCCTCTGCACCACAACACTACAGAGAACCCCTCTGCACCACAACACTACAGAGAACCCTCTGCACCACAACACTACAGAGAACCCTCTGCACCACAAACTACAGAGAACCCTCTGCACCACAACACTACAGAGAACCCTCTGCACCACAACACTACAGAGAACCCCTCTGCACCACAACACTACAGAGAACCCTCTGCACCACAGCACTACAGAGAACCCCTCTGCACCACAACACTACAGAGAACCCCTCTACACCACAACACTACAGAGAACCCTCTGCACCACAACACTACAGAGAACCCTCTACACCACAACACTACAGAGAACCCTCTGCACCACAGCACTACAGAGAACCCTCTGCACCACAACACTACAGAGAACCCTCTGCACCACAGCACTACAGAGAACCCTCTGCACCACAACACTACAGAGAACCCTCTGCACCACAACACTACAGAGAACCCTCTGCACCACAACACTACAGAGAACCCTCTGCACCACAACACTACAGAGAACCCCTCTGCACCACAACACTACAGAGAACCCTCTACACCACAACACTACAGAGAACCCCTCTGCACCACAGCACTACAGAGAACCCCTCTGCACCACAACACTACAGAGAACCCCTCTGCACCACAGCACTACAGAGAACCCTCTGCACCACAACACTACAGAGAACCCCTCTGCACCACAACACTACAGAGAACCCCTCTGCACCACAACACTACAGAGAACCCCTCTGCACCACAACACTACAGAGAACCCCTCTGCACCACAACACTACAGAGAACCCTCTGTACCACAACACTACAGAGAACCCTCTGCACCACACACTACAGAGAACCCTCTGCACCACAACACTACAGAGAACCCCTCTACACCACAACACTACAGAGAACCCCTCTGCACCACAGCACTACAGAGAACCCTCTGCACCACAACACTACAGAGAACCCTCTACACCACAACACTACAGAGAACCCCTCTGCACCACAACACTACAGAGAACCCCTCTGCACCACAACACTACAGAGAACCCTCTGCACCACAACACTACAGAGAACCCCTCTGCACCACAACACTACAGAGAACCCTCTGCACCACAACACTACAGAGAACCCTCTGCACCACAAAACTACAGAGAACCCCTCTGCACCACAACACTACAGAGAACCCTCTGCACCACAAAACTACAGAGAACCCTCTGCACCACAACACTACAGAGAACCCTCTGCACCACAAAACTACAGAGAACCCTCTGCACCACAACACTACAGAGAACCCCTCTGCACACACACTACGGAGAACCCTCTACACCACAACACTACAGAGAACCCTCTGCACCACAACACTACAGAGAACCCTCTGCACCACAACACTACAGAGAACCCTCTGCACCACAACACTACAGAGAACCCTCTGCACCACAGCACTACGGAGAACCCTCTACACCACAACACTACAGAGAACCCTCTGCACCACAACACTACAGAGAACCCTCTGCACCACAACACTATAGAGAACCCTCTGCACCACAACACTACAGAGAACCCTCTGCACCACAACACTACAGAGAACCCTCTGCACCACAACACTACAGAGAACCCTCTGCACCACAGCAATTACAGAGAACCCTCTGCACCCAACACTACAGAGAACCCTCTGCACCACAACACTACAGAGAACCCTCTGCACCACAACACTACAGAGAACCCTCTGCACCACAACACTACAGAGAACCCTCTGCACCACAGCATTACAGAGAACCCTCTGCACCCAACACTACAGAGAACCCTCTGCACCACAACACTACAGAGAACCCTCTGCACCACAACACTACAGAGAACCCTCTGCACCACACACTACAGAGAACCCCTCTGCACCACACACTACAGAGAACCCTCTGCACCACAACACTACAGAGAACCCTCTGCACCACAACACTACAGAGAACCCTCTGCACCACAACACTAGCCAATCAAACCGTCCTTCAGTCAGTACAACAGAGAACTATGATTCACCGTATTCCCATTCTACCGGCGCACAGGAAATACCTGACATCTGCCTTGTTAAGCGAAGCGCTAGCCCCCCGCCCCCCCCTTCTCCGAGCAGGAGTCAGGGTCCTGAGCTTCTTAGACGATGGGCTAATATGGTGCAGGGTGGGACGGACTATCAATGAACTTGGGAAAGAGCTCTCTGTACCCAACACTGCACACTCAAATCATGCGAGCAACACTTTCTCCAGAAAAGAGTGGTATCGTTTACAAATTGCCTTTCAACATTCAAGCTGCAGTCCATGCTGTATCATTGGGCTCCACCTAGCCGCTGCAGTCCATGCTGTACCATTGGGCTCCACCTAGCTGCTGCAGTCCATGCTGTACCATTGGGCTCCACTGGCCGCTGCAGTCCATGCTGTACCATTGGAGTCCACCTAGCCGCTGCAGTCCATGCTGTACCATTGGAGTCCACCTAGCTGCTGCAGTCCATGCTGTACCATTGGGCTCCACCTGGCCGCTGCAGTCCATGCTGTACCATTGGAGTCACCTAGCCGCTGCAGTCCATGCTGTACCATTGGAGTCCACCTAGCCGCTGCAGTCCATGCTGTACCATTGGGCTCCACCTAGCTGCTGCAGTCCATGCTGTACCATTGGAGTCCACCTAGCCGCTGCAGTCCATGCTGTACCATTGGAGTCCACCTAGCCGCTGCAGTCCATGCTGTACCATTGGAGTCCACCTAGCTGCTGCAGTTCATGCTGTACCATTGGAGTCCACCTAGCTGCTGCAGTCCATGCTGTACCATTGGGCTCCACCTAGCTGCTGCAGTCCATGCTGTACCATTGGGCTCCACCTAGCTGCTGCAGTCCATGCTGTACCATTGGAGTCCACCTAGCCGCTGCAGTCCATGCTGTACCATTGGAGTCCACCTAGCCGCTGCAGTCCATGCTGTACCATTGGAGTCCACCTAGCCGCTGCAGTCCATGCTGTACCATTGGAGTCCACCTAGCCGCTGCAGTCCATGCTGTACCATTGGGCTCCACCTAGCTGCTGCAGTCCATGCTGTATCATTGGGCTCCACCTAGCCGCTGCAGTCCATGCTGTACCATTGGAGTCCACCTAGCCGCTGCAGTCCATGCTGTGCCATTGGGCTCCACCTGGCCGCTGCAGTCCATGCTGTACCATTGGGCTCCACCTGGCCGCTGCAGTCCATGCTGTATCATCGTGCTCCACCTAGCTGCTGCAGTCCATGCTGTACCATTGGGCTCCACCTGGCCGCTGCAGTCCATGCTGTACCATTGGGCTCCACCTAGCGCTGCAGTCCATGCTGTACCATTGGGCTCCACCTAGCTGCTGCAGTCCATGCTGTACCATTGGGCTCCACCTAGCCGCTGCAGTCCATGCTGTACCATTGGGCTCCACCTAGCTGCTGCAGTCCATGCTGTACCATTGGAGTCCACCTAGCTGCTGCAGTCCATGCTGTACCATTGGAGTCCACCTAGCTGCTGCAGTCCATGCTGTACCATTGGAGTCCACCTAGCTGCTGCAGTCCATGCTGTATCATTGGGCTCCACCTAGCTGCTGCAGTCCATGCTGTACCATTGGGCTCCACCTAGCTGCTGCAGTCCATGCTGTACCATTGGGCTCCACCTAGCTGCTGCAGTCCATGCTGTACCATTGGAGTCCACCTAGCTGCTGCAGTCCATGCTGTACCATTGGGCTCCACCTAGCCGCTGCAGTCCATGCTGTACCATTGGAGTCCACCTAGCCGCTGCAGTCCATGCTGTACCATTGGAGTCCACCTAGCCGCTGCAGTCCATGCTGTACCATTGGGCTCCACCTAGCTGCTGCAGTCCATGCTGTACCATTGGGCTCCACCTAGCTGCTGCAGTCCATGCTGTACCATTGGAGTCCACCTAGCTGCTGCAGTCCGTGCTGTACCATTGGGCTCCACCTAGCCGCTGCAGTCCATGCTGTACCATTGGAGTCCACCTAGCCGCTGCAGTCCATGCTGTACCATTGGAGTCCACCTAGCGCTGCAGTCCATGCTGTACCATTGGGCTCCACCTAGCTGCTGCAGTCCATGCTGTACCATTGGGCTCCACCTCAGCTGCTGCAGTCCATGCTGTACCATTGGAGTCCACCTAGCTGCTGCAGTCCGTGCTGTACCATTGGGCTCCACCTAGCTGCTGCAGTCCATGCTGTATCATTGGGCTCCACCTGGCCGCTGCAGTCCATGCTGTACCATTGGAGTCCACCTAGCCGCGCAGTCCATGCTGTACCATTGGAGTCCACCTAGCCGCTGCAGTCCATGCGGTACCATTGGGCTCCACTAGCTGCTGCAGTCCATGCTGTACCATTGGGCTCCACCTAGCTGCTGCAGTCCATGCTGTACCATTGGGCTCCACCTAGCTGCTGCAGTCCATGCTGTACCATTGGAGTCCACCTAGCCGCTGCAGTCCATGCTGTACCATTGGAGTCCACCTAGCTGCTGCGTCCTGCTGTACCATTGGGCTCCACCTAGCTGCTGCAGTCGTGCTGTACCATTGGGCTCCACCTAGCCGCTGCAGTCCATGCTGTACCATTGGAGTCCACCTAGCTGCTGCAGTCCATGCTGTACCATTGGGCTCCACCTAGCTGCTGCAGTCCATGCTGTACCATTGGCTCCACCTAGCTGCTGCAGTCCATGCTGTACCATTGGAGTCCACCTAGCCGCTGCAGTCCATGCTGTATCATTGGGCTCCACCTAGCCGCTGCAGTCCATGCTGTACCATTGGGCTCCACCTAGCCGCTGCAGTCCATGCTGTACCATTGGAGTCCACCTAGCCGCTGCAGTCCATGCTGTACCATTGGAGTCCACCTAACCGCTGCAGTCCATGCTGTACCATTGGAGTCCACCTAGCCGCTGCAGTCCATGCTGTACCATTGGGCTCCACCTAGCTGCTGCAGTCCATGCTGTACCATTGGGCTCCACCTAGCTGCTGCAGTCCATGCTGTACCATTGGAGTCCACCTAGCCGCTGCAGTCCATGCTGTACCATTGGAGTCCACCTAGCCGCTGCAGTCCATGCTGTACCATTGGGCTCACCTAGCTGCTGCAGTCCATGCTGTACCATTGGGCTCCACCTAGCCGCTGCAGTCCATGCTGTACCATTGGGCTCCACCTAGCTGCTGCAGTCCATGCTGTACCATTGGGCTCCACTAGCTGCTGCAGTCCATGCTGTACCAAAAGTACATTTGAATGACACTAAGTGGCAGTGTTTTAACAACTAATGTCGGTTTGCCTGAGGCTGATGCCGTGCAGGTGTTGGTACACATGCATATACACACACTCTCATTCAAATTAACACATACAAGAACACACACATACATGTAATAGTGCCAGACATGCACACAAACATATATAGTTGGCATTGCTGTTATGATTTTAGTGTTCTTGATGTCCTTTGTTTTAAATGTATTATTTAGTTAGATTTTATTTTGCATGTTGTTTGTGTTTTCTTTTTCTTTTCCTTTTGTCTCTTTAGTTCATCCTCTTGGTTTGTTGGTGCATCGGGGGGTTCTTGGGGAATGGAATTCATTGTATTTTTTTCTCTACCTGTAGGGACTGGGAGTGGTCTCGATTGTTTGAAAGACAGCTATTGGGGAACTGTGGGGGGATCTTGGAGGGTTCGGGTTCACGTTTTTTGGCCTCGGTGGTAGATCGGTCAAACATGCCCTGAGCAGGGCATTGGCCCTGGATGCTTCTGTGTGTCGCTCTGAATAGGAATCTGTTGGATGACTGGTGGGATGTAGTTATTGAGCGGCTTCATTGCAAAGTATATTGTATGTTTCGAATATTCAATAAATAAAAAATAAATAAATAACTTACTGGAGCTTAAGGCCGGTTCATCTTGCACTCGGCACTTCCCCCAGTGCTGATGAGAGGACAACTTCTCATATTCCTCCCAGTGCTGAGAGGACAACATCTTATATTCCTCCCAGTGCTGAGAGGACAAACCTCATATTCCTCTCAGTGCTGAGAGGACAACACCTCCTATTCCTCCCAGTGCTGAGAGGACAACATCTCATATTCCTCCCAGTGCTGAGAGGACAACATCTCATTCCTCCCAGTGCTGAGAGGAAACATACTCCTATTCCTCCCAGTGCGAGAGGACAACTCTCATATTCCTCCAGTGCTGAGAGGACAACTTCTCATATTCCTCCCAGTGCTGAGAGGACAAACTTCTCATATTGAGCAGTGCTGAAAGGACAACTTCTCATATTCCTCCCAGTGCTGAGAGGACGACATCTCTATTCCTCCCAGTGCTGAGAGGACAACACCTCATATTCCTCCCAGGCTGAGAGGACCACTTCTCATATTCCTCCCAGTGGAGAGGACAACTTCTCATATTCCTCCCAGTGCTGAGAGGACGACATATCATATTCCTCCAGTGCTGAGAGGACAACATGACACGGACAGACGACAATGATTTGTGACAGGTTTGTGACAGTTTACCGATCATGCACCTGTACACAGCCATCTACAGGCTACAGCCGACAGCTACAGTCTACAGGATACAGCCAACAGGCTACAGCCTACAGGCTACAGCCAACAGGCTACAGTCTACAGTTACAGGCTACAGTCTACAGCCTACAGCCAACAGCCAACAGCTACAGCCTAAAAGCTACAGCCAGCAGCCTACAGCTTACAGCCTACAGCCTACAGCCAACAGGCTACAGCCTACAGGCTACAGCAACAGGCTACAGTCTACAGTCTACAGGCTACAGTCTACAGTCTACAGGCTACTACAGCTACAGTCTACAGGCTACAGCCAACAGGCTACAGTCTACAGCCTAAGCCTACAGCCTACAGCCTACAGGCTACAGCCTACAGCCTACAGCCAACAGGCTACAGCCAACAGGCTACAGCCTACAGCCAACAGCCTACAGGCTACAGGCTACAGGCTACAGCCTACAGCCAACAGCCAATAGCCTACAGCCTACAGCCTACGTCTACAGTCTACAGTCTACAGGCTACAGTCTACAGTTTACAGTTTACAGTCTACAGTCTACAGCTACAGCCTACAGCCTACAGCCTACAGCCTACAGGCTAGAGTCTACAGCCTACAGCCTACAGCCTAAGCCTACAGCCAACAGGCTACAGCCTAGAGAGTCTACAGCCTACAGCCTACAGCCTACAGTCTACAGCCTACAGCCTACAGCCAACAGGCTACAGCCTAGAGTCTACCAGCCTACAGCCTACAGCCAACAGGCTACAGCCTACATCCTACAGGCTACAGCCTACAGCCTACAGCCTACAGCCAACAGGCTACAGCCTACAGCCTACAGCCTACAGCCAACAGCCTACAGCCTACAGTCTACAGCCTACAGCCTACAGGCTAGAGTCTACAGCCTACAGCCTACAGCCTAGAGTCTACAGCCTACAGTCTACAGCCTACAGTCTACAGCCTAGAGTCTACAGCCTACAGTCTACAGCCTAGAGCAGGGGTGGGCAAACTTTTGGACTCGCGGGC